>NC_056751.1:306115153-306327653 GCF_019279795.1 Protopterus annectens | reverse complement strand
TTGTGGAAATGAATTCAGTCTTTTTAACCAGTGGATTATCGGCTTGTTTCTTTGGTACAAAAGTACAAATTTACAATAGGTATGAAAGTACTACTGAGTTTCTGGACACCTTGGCAGCCTGTCTGTGTTTTTGCAACAGTTTTTTCCTGTGTTTGGGCAGTTGTTTGTGATGGCATCCGAGGATATCCTTAATAACTCAGTGGAGCTGACAACTAAAAGCTCTGATTTCAGCTTGCTTCAGAGAGTTGTGGTGGATCTAACTAACTTAGTGCATAATCATTCACACAAAGTTGATTAGTTTCTGGCTACACTGCCTGATGATGTCAGACACCATCCCTGCACAATGAGTGAAGGGAATACGGTGTCCTCTAACCTGCAGAACACTCTAAGGGATTATAATTTACATTCCCATTTACAACAAGCTTCTACTAGTGGGAAAGGACCAACTGAGCCCTTTTCCTTGGATTCTCCATGCAGCAGTTTGATGCATTTATCACATGCACCACAGATCTTATAAGGGTCAAGTCTGCTGAAAGGTACTTTTAAGGTGACTGACATTTGCAGGACTGCTAAAGTAGGGCAATGGACATTGTACTGGGTTGATAAGGCTTGTTATTTCCCACATCTTACAGACAATTACAGACAGTTTTCCAAGTGTATGAGCATGCCCAGCGTGACCTTCTATAGTACATGTGGGACTCCAGTCCATAGATTGTTGTACTCCAGTCTGAGAATTTATGTGCTACAGCCATGCATTTCCACCTGTTAGTGCATGATATGTGGAGACAGCCTATTTAAATAATGGAACTTTAGGCCATACATTAGGGGGTGATTGTGACTATAACTGTTATTAATGTCTGATGTGCTGGGGTTACAGGGTTTGCTTGGGAAGATATTTTGTGTGGCATTTTTTGATGTTTGACACTGTAATTTCTTGTTGCAGTACCTCCAGACATACCACCTCAGATCATCACAGTGATTTACCAGAGGAATACAGCCTGGATGATGCACAAGCAAATATTATGGACCAACTGCTAGGCAGTCTTGCACAATCCAGCCTGTTGAGATGTGTAACTACAGACAATTGACTGCTGATGCTGTGTAAATGGTCAAGCACCTTGGTGATATACTAGGATGTGTGAATCTGTGTGAATTTTTGTTCTGGCATGGTTTGGTTACCAGTACATGGTTGGGTAATACAAGTCAGGCAGGATCAGGGTGACAGGTGGACGACTCCAGATAGATTTGTCGGGATAAGATATGTGTTTGGGGGTGTATGTGTCAGATATGTTGCCAGTAGCTACCAACTCTTTGCATAGTGGTCATGTCAAGGGTTGATCACACTTGGGTATCTTGTGTGTCTCACACTGTTTGACCAGACTGGAGGTGTGTGTCTGTCTCACATATATGTATACCCCCACATCATTCTGTTTGTGTGCCCCCATTTCTGCGTCATGTTGTTGCATGGGATGAGAGATCAGGGAAGGCTTCTGTTGCTCCCCATGGCTGTGGGCTAGGTTTCTGTGGGTGCAGACAAGTCACCATCTCCCAGGGTTGCGACTCCCTGCAGCGTGTGCATTCCCCTGTTTATACTCCTAGCTATACCTCTCATCTTTAGAGGGTTTCACAGAATGTGCAGATTTATGATTCATTTATCTAGTAAGTTACCCATACAGGTGTGGTTTTCAAGCTAGTGTTTTACAACTCAGTAGGGGTTGAGGACAGATATTAGTGACAGTAAATTCGCAGTTTCAGATGTCATACCCTTCAGACATTCTATGGTAATACAACACTTTTCCACTCAATCAACTTTATTACATTATTACAGCTGAGTTTCACATGTGCCCTTCTATTTGGACCCCATTATTTGTGGTTTTATCCAGATATCTGGGTCTCTCTGAATTTGGTAGGTATGCTCCTAGCATTTAGCAGCATGGCCTTTCTCTGCATTTTGTTGACTATGTTATATTGGTGTTATGGACTCTATGACACTCCCTAAAATGGCACTGTGTGTGAGCCATGGGCATTTGCCAGAGGCCTGTAGGCCAGGTCTGTCAGATGTAAGCCATCTGTAGCAAGGCAGTGCATTCTGATGAGCATATGTTCCCAGGCTACAAGGCAGGGAACAGCCTTGGGATGGCACCAGTAAGTGGACTGAGCATTACTGACACTTGTTTCAGTTTGTATTCAGCCATCACTCTGGATTATAACTTGATGCTAATTACAGCTAGGGACATGTTACTGCATTTCTATGGGACTGTGGGGGTGGGGGGCAGACCTACCCACAATATACATTTGCATACACTATGCTGCTATTTGCTTAACATTTTGGTCCCATTTAGCATAGCGGTGTGCCCCATCTTTGAGAATATGGGATAACGGTATAGAAGAAAGGTTAGACTGTTGTTGCATACACGTTTATTTTGGGGGCTTCTTAACTTTTAGAGCCATACTGCACTGGCAGACCTGCTGCGATATCACTGTGTAAAAGTCTGTAGGTGGACATTTTATGGCTTTCAGCCTATGAGGCTTTTTGCCAGACATTTCTGTCTGGCTTTCAACAGCTGACCTACTGGGTGAGGCTGGGGGTGAATAAGGGTCCTCCACTTTGACATCCATGCATGTGACCTATTGCCGCCCAGTTATTTGGCTCACCACATGTACTGCAGTGGACGTTTTGTTAACTACAGTGGTACTGCATAGTGTGGGGAAGGCAGGACTGTGCATACAATCCCTGCTGTCCCATATAGCTGTCAGTTGGCTGCTGCTGTCCCATGCAGCCACTCCATCCCCTTGCATGCTTGCATCAGTACCATTGATATGCTATCAGAACATTGTGCACCATTCCTTTATTGTAATGAAACTGACTTTACTTGTGTTTGAGGGAGTTGTGAGGACAATGATTGAGGGCTGACTATGTCAGATGCATGCTGTATACTGCCTGTACATGGTAAGGTATAGGTAGTATGATGTTTGGCATCCATTTTAGTGTTTGTGTGAGTCAGAGAGAGAAATCAGTTCCTGGATCCCTACAGTGTCAGTGTATGTGCTATGCTTTGCCTCTTTGCCAAGGCCTGGGCATACTGGGCACACCTCCTTCTGGCTACAGGGGCAGGCTCAGGATGTTCCTCCTCCGAGTCCCTCTGTGCCTGTGGTAACCTTGGCAATGGTGGGGGGGGGTTGTGTGGCACTTCCCCATTATGCTTCTGCTGCAGCTGTTTCCGCAGGATCATGCTGTGTAGCATGGCACATACTATGAACATGTGTGCACATGTAGCTGGACCATACTGTAAGGCTATTGGATATGTCAAGGCAGTGGAATTGTGACTTGAGCATCCCAAACACATGCTTTATAATGATCTTTGTTTGTGTGTGTGCCTCATTATGGTGTTCTTGTGTGGGTCTGTGTGCATTTTTGATGGGGGTCATCAGCCACGGTTCCAGTGCATAGTCAGCATCCCCCACCAGATGGCTGTACAGGATGTCCCCCAATGGCAAATGCCTTGTACAGCTGTGAGAAATGCCAGATGTGGGAGTCATGGTAGCTTCCGGGACTGCCAGCACACACATTCATGATAATGCCCTGGGCATTGCACATGACCTGGCAGTTGATGGAGTGGAACCCCTTGTGGTTTACGTAGACTCTACCTCGCTCACCAGGTGGTGCTTTGATGTGGATATGCGTGCAGTCTATGGCACCCAGTACCTCTGGGTAGTGTGCTACATGGTGGAAGAGATGCATGTTGCTAGCCCTCTCCTCATGGGTGGTGGGGAATTGAATGTGCTCAGCGCATGTAGTTGCATCTCATCCAGGAACTGGTGGAGTATCCTGGATGTGGATGCCTGTGAGGCCCCCATGATATCCCCAGTAGGCCTTTGGAGGGTACCTGTAGTATTCTTAAGGCTACACATACATTGGTATCCACTGGGATGGATTCCCCTCTGTTGGCGGTGGATGTGAGGTGAGGCCGGCACAGCTCAATGATTTGCTGAAGTAGGTCCCTGTCCACCCTGTAGCTCTCTAGTATCCCCAGATTATGTAGCCCCTGATAGGTTACCCTGGGCCTGAACACTCTTCTCCTCCTCCTCATAAGCCTGGGGTGGTTGTCAGCATTATCCTGTTCACCAGCCTCAGCATCTAGCACATATTGATGGAGTAAAGCAGCAGCAGCCTCTAACATTTTTAGTTAGTTTTGCCAGTTAAAAATCTCCCATCTGTGTACACCAGTGGTGTAGTGTTTGCAGGAAAAAACAGACTGAAAGGTGTTGGCATTGTTTATAGTGGTGTGCTAGAGCCACTGGCTGTGTAAGTGTCTGACTATAATACATTTCACCTGCCAGCTATATTACTTGCATTTCACTGGCTGTATTCTGCTATTTCCCATTTATTTTTTCTTGTACCACTTGCCAGTTCCTTTTTTTTTTGTTTGTTTTGTTTAAGTCCCGCTCTGCACTGAGCACACCTGTTTTGGCAAGGTAAACACGGCTATACAGCCTTGGACACACCCCCTTGCTTACATGTAGAAAGTACTGCCATTCCATGTTTTTGTTGGTTTGGTTTAGGACCCGGTGCGTGCCACGCACACTCATTTAGGCAATGTAAACAGAGGTATACAGCCACAGACACACCCCCTTGCTTAGCTGTGCTTACCTAAGCGAAAATATGGGCCACAGAGCTCCAATGTGCTTACAACAAGCATGACACACACCCTTTTCATGTTAGTTGTTCCTCCTGCATATACGATCATCTTAGAGCACTTACACGGTTAGGTGCAGGTTGTGTGATTCAGTAATATTTTGTGATTCAGTAAATTTCCCCTCATTTGCATACCCCACCATCTTAGTCCATAGTTACTGGAGTAAAATGGACCCATTCCCCTTAACAACCACTGTTCCCTGGTATTGTTTTCATTCTGCATGCCATACACTATAATGGCAAAATGCAAATTTCCCTTAGGATTGGGTTTTCTCATTTTTTTTTTTTTTTTTTTTTTGGTATGAGCCTGTTTGCGCACCACTGTCCTATGCTTAAATGGCCAAGATCGGCAAAATAAAATTGTTTTTTATAAAAATTAAACAGTTTGTCATGTCAATGGTCTTACATTTGGTCATCGGCATGCCTAATGAACATAATACATGCTTTTTTATAAGCTGTCTTACCTCTGTTTTGTTATTTGGAGAGATGTACACTGTTATTAAACAAGTACATTTCTGCACTGACCCTGGTCTTGCACAGAGACATAGCACCTTACTGAATCATCAATTCACCTCATTTGCATGATGTTCACCAGCAAATGAGGTAATTAGCATGCTGCATGGCTTTCCGTGCAAGAACAGTGTAGAGGCTTGTGCACACTAATTCAGTGGTTTACTGAATTGCTCAGCCGTCTTTTTCCATGCAAGAGCAGCTACACTGCTCTTGCATGGAAAAATGACTTTATTGAATCCCAGGGATTGTTAGTAAGTATTGGTACATCTTGACCAGTGATGACAAGTTGAGAATTATAGTGGGATAAAGACCTGCCTTTACCTATAAACAAGCAAGCAATATTAAAAACATTGTAGAAATGAGGATTCCCTCTACACTAATGAAAAATAGAAAAGCCACAAGAAAGTGTGGGAGTTGTAGTCAATGCAAACATATTTTAGAATGTCTGCAAGTCCAACTCAACGATAGTTTTAAATCAGTTGTCTTTGCACACATTGGGAATTGTTTAACAAAAGTGATAAAATACTTATTATACAATGACCCCCCATTAATATTCAAAAACGTGCACGCTGATTGGTCAGCGTGCATGTTGTAAATCCGAGTTATAGTAACGGAAAAAGGTCTGGTCGCCCAGACTTTTTCCATTACTATAACTCTTACAGCAACACTGTCTCGCTATGTTAAACCTATGTTAAACTCATTTAACATAGCGAGACAGCTTTAAAAAAGCAACGGAGAATCTCCGTTGCTTTTTTTAAAGCTGTCTCGCTATGTTAGAGTTTAACACAGCGGGACAGCTTTAAAAAAAGCAATGGAGAATCTCCGTTGCTTTTTTAAAAGCTGTCTTGCTATGTTAAACTCCTTTAACATAGTGAGACAGTTTGTAAAAAGCAACGGAGACCTTGCTTTCTCTGTTGCTTATTTTCAGAACTGTCTTGCTATGTTAAATGGGTTTAACATAGCGAGACAGCTTTAAAAAAGAAGCAACGGAGATTCTCTGCTGCTTTTCTTAAAGCTGTCTCGCTATGTTAAACCCATTTAACATAGAGAAACAGTTTTCAAAAAGCAACGGAGATCTTGCTTTCTCCATTGCTTTTGACCGCAGCTCTGATGTACTGCGTAGCCATACAAATGCGCAGTACATCAGAACTGCCACAGAATAACCAGGCAGCTGCGGAAGGGCAGCAAGGAGGCATTATACAATGCCATTATTTAAGAAAAGTAATTATTTTTTTTCTTAAATAATGTCATTGTATAATAGCAATAACTCAATTCTGGGTGTGGCTAATGCTGGATTTACCCACGATTGGCTTTGTTTGGCCACTCGGGCTTCACCCTTGTGACCAAACCACACCGACCGTGGGTAAATCCAGCATTACCCACACCCAGGCGTGGGTTATTGCTATAGTAATTCTTTCTGCTTGTATAGCATTCTATGTTTTAGAAACTGAGAGACTACTGAGAAAATGGATACACAAACACAATTACGACATCCTAAAATGCAAACGAAAAATGTTCTTTGTAGACATTCAATAGCATGTATTAGTTTTAAACATTTCTCATTTATTATTTAGAAAGAATAACACACCACCTCAGGGGGACTTTTCAAAACAATATATTGAACTAAGGCAACTGATATGGCAGCTCAGGTTAGATTCTACATCTTCCCGGGCATTAATGATTGTACTTTCCTGAGACCCCTTCAATAAGCACACCACACCAAATGATAATTGACAATCTTTATTACACTTACATAAACATTACTTCACGGAGCAATATTTTAATTTATTAATCACAGCATGAACATCCATATAACCATTTACTACAGCAGCGTAACCTCACTCACTCTAACCAAATAAGCAGCATCCTCACCTACATTCACTTACTTTTACTTATCTAGCAGTATCCCTTCACTCACTTTCAGTCCACACTCATTGAATTAAACATCCAACACCAGAGGGGGGGACAGAAGAGGGACAAGCCTGCTCTCATCTCTGCCTAAACATCAAACTTATAAAATAAACCACATAATCCTTAATGTTTCTAAAAGAGGGAAGGAGGGCAGGTAGCAAGTTAATACCAAAGTCTGATTCCTTACCCAGTTACACTCATACAAAACCAGTTAAGCCCCTCCTTGCCCTTACCTTATTTCCTCCCAACCCTCCTACTTTCCCAATTTAGCCCTTCCATCCCCACCACACTAACTTTCTTCCACTACCATCATAACTCCCATTACTATTCCTGCCTAACCCACACCCAAAGATGTCCCTGGACAAATTGGTTTGTTCCCAAACCTCATTCGTCTTAGTCCCCTTCAATAAATACACCACACCAAATGACATTTGATGACCTTTATTAAACTTCCATAAAAATAGCTTTATTAAATAATATTTTAATTTATTAATCACAGCATAATCAACCATATAATCATTTACTAGGGCAGCATAACCATGCCCACTCTAACCAAATAAGCAGTGTCCTCACCTCCGCTCACGCACATTTACTTATCAAGCAGCTTCCTATCGCTCACTTTCATTCCCCAGCTCATTGAATTAAACATCCAACACCAGAGGGGGAATAGAACAAGGACAAACCTGCCCCTCTTCTCCAAAAACCAGCTTGACACAGGCTGTTCCCACTCATTCACTCCAAAATCTTCACAAAACCCTCCAAAGACAAACTTAAGTTTACATTAAAAAGGTCCATACCAAAAATATTCCAGTGGAATCCATTCTCTCTGAACTAAAGTGGATTCCTGTAATCAATATCCCAGTGCCCCTTCATATAAATACCTAAAGCAGCCAGTTGCCTAACTACCCTAAAGTCAACAAATTGAAGATCTGTCTCCAAAATCAAAATAACCACACCGGACACATACCTGGATATAGCCTCTTTACAGTAAACAAAACCTCACTTATCCTACCTACCAACTGTAGCTTCACAATTATTCCCATATTGCTATTTACCAAATGTACCACCTGGACTCTAAGGAACCCAATGCCACCTGAAGCAATAGAAAGCCAATTGCAATACATCTGGCCTAAATGCAGACCTCCCTTTGCAGCCCAATGAATACAACAATGACCAATAATGACATTTCCTTACCTAGTAGAAGAAAATGAATTCAATACTAAGGTAATCATAGTATCCAATTAACTAATATAAGACAAGAAAGCATTTGATGACCAAATACCCATCTCTTAAAGATTTTATTTGGTCTGTCCTCCTTTACTGAATCCAATACCTTTTCAATGCACAAAGTATGAGTTAACCCCCCCCCCAAAAAAAAAAAAAAAACACTAAAAAGCTAATTATCCATCATCACCTTGCCCCTTACTGATCAAAATGAAGTCCTAAGAACTCACAACCTGAGACAATAACAACCTCCTCACCCAACCCACCAGACACAACCAATCATTCCTGTTCTTCCCTAAAACTGTCTGCCTGCCCTTCTCCAACTGATCCATTTAAGATCTACAAAACTAAATGTGCCTGGAAACAAAAAAAAAGAAAGATAAACATCCCTCTAAACTAATGACCCCAACAACTCTAACTCCCTAAGCACTCCATAATGCGTCCATAAACATCAGACATACAGTACAATCCATCTCCAATTACCCACACTAATCCTTGCAACAAATCCTTCAAAACTTGCTTGTCAATGGCCACCCATAAGTCCTAATATCTCCATAAAATCCCTCACGGTTACCTTGTCCTTGGATTTCAGACACCTAATCTTTCCTGTCAAATGTGTTATCTTTCCAGTAAACAAAACAAAACTTCATCCTGCATCTATTAGCAATACCAAGAAACCAGTGCCTTGCTTGAGCCTACTAACTTCTGCATTGCCAACAGAACACTCAATACTTCACATATCCCCAAAAATGCCCTCATACCTTCCAATGCTCCTTCAAACCCTTCACTTAATAAAAAAGACATCTAGATAGTGTACCACCTAATGACTACAATGTCCCCTTTCCATACTATGGGACCCTTAATCCCTGATTAGCCAAACAACATTATCCAAAGATGCATATCCCTTTTGCATCATCTACTGAAATAAAGTTGTTAACAGAGTTCCCTTCAGGATAAGCCAAATAACGATTCAACAAAATTCCCCTGTCTGCCTGCTTAGTAACCAAGTCCAACGGTAAGACCTTAAAATCAGCAAAAGGGGAATTGTCAAAAAGTGGACTAATAACGTACCCACACAGTGTTTCTTCTCTACCAACCTACCAAATATCTTCCTACCCCTGCACCAAATGCAAATTCTTAAAAAACAGTCCAGCCCCTCTGCCACTTAATTTACTAGAACCCCCCCCCGAAAAAAACTGTGAATTAATTACTCTGCCACAGCCAAATCAAGAAATTGCCTGAACATATGCTGCAAAATCTGCACCTTAACAGGAAAATGCATCCTCTGCTACTCCCCTCATTCCACAAAAGGACCTTCCCACCTCTGCCCATGAAAATTCTCCCTCCCACACAGACCTTGCAATCCCTGAAATGAAGAAGATAACCCCATAAATCAGCAAATGACGAGCTCAGATTGAACACTTTGCTGTCCCGTCAGCCACACTGCACACTGGGTTTATCCCCGCACACCTTGAACAAGTACGTGAGAACCTGCATGCCATTAACACATAACTCCCCTCATTAAAGGGCCAACCTCCCCCATCCCTTTCCTCTATCCAACCCCTCTAGAAACAGCTCCAAAAAGTATCAATCATAGCAGCTACCATATGTCGAGTTGTCTATCCTCCCAAAGCAATGACTGATCAACCCCTTTCCTTTTCTGAAAAATCTACTCATACTATAGCCAAGCATGTCCTGCTCACAGCCAATGAGCCTCACTAATTGTGAGAAAATAAGCCAAAAATGGTAAAACCAAAGTGACATCTTTCTCTAACCAAACAGCCATGCAGTACACAAACCTAAAACCCAATTTTCTCATGATCTGTGTCACAGCCTACCTACTTTCCTCCACTCCAATGCCACTAAAGCTGCTAAAAGATCTTTACTATTTGCAACTTCCACTTCCAATTGGCACTGGCCCTTCTGCATCACTTATCTCAAAGGTATTAACATACTCCTTTACAAACCTTTTCTTTAACTGACAATGGTATATGAGGGGTCATGAAAACTGCTCCTCTGGCAATCCCCAGAGTATATGTAGCCAACCAATCACCTGATTGAATCCCAAAGTCTGACCCAACCTTATGTAATCCTGTTTCTATCCTGCCTACAAACAATGCCAAACTCCCAAAAGTCTTTACTGTTTGCAATTTCTGATATTATCATACGCTTGACTCCATCCACAGAAATTAATCCAAAATATAAGCATACTCCCCGTTCCCACTCTTTCCTTTAACTAAAAGCAGCATGTGAGGGGGATCAAAAGACCCCCTTCCCTTGCACCCAGGCCTGCTTAGCTAACCTATCATCTGGCCAGATCCCAAAGTGCAGGCCATCCTCATCCTGTTGTGACAACACCACACTTGTGGATGACCCCAAACTCCCCATAATCAAACCTAAATGTTCCTCTTAGCCAAAAGCCTCATCAAGAAATGGTTCCCCTTCACTAAAACAAAGATGGCCCCTCCAAATCTCTGTCATTTTTCAGCCATGCCACTTGGTTTGCCCTGCCACTGACGTACCTCTTCCTCATCTGACCCCACACTACTCCCAAACCACACCAACTATGACATGCCTAAATAAGCGCTTGACAGTGTATCAGTATCTGTGACTCATTGTACAGCATTTTAGTGGCAGAAATATCCATCACAACAGCATCCATAAGCTGTTGAGTCTACTTCCCTCGAGCCACTCGCTGATGCAAACATCTGTGACTTCTTTGAGCACTGCTCCAGTGGCTAGTTCTGGATTCTGTCATCCCTGGACACTCTGCCTGTTGAAATAATTCTTTGACTTACATGAAAATAGCTGCTCATTTCTGCCTCAAAACTCATATACCAGCGATCTAGGAAAAGAGAAAATGATATTAAGAAAAACAAAATATTACCATTCTGCGATAAAAAAAACTTTATGGGGAAGGCCCACTTCATATTTTCCCCTCTAAGACAAGAGCCCAAAGTGCTAAAAATACCACCAACTCTGTACCCTAAACTGGACAGCTCCTCAACTACCTTCCTGTGCACCTGCACCTTGATATGCCCACCTAACTAAACCTCAAAGCCCCTTACCCCCATACCTGAGTAGCTGCTATACATACCTAATGAAATCTGAACAAAGCCATAACATTGGAGAGACAAAGGACTAGGAACAGGGACACTTCTAAAATATTGCTCACAAACTTAGCACAGTAACAAAATAAAAGCTCTACATAAGCACAAATTTTCTGATGGACATGCAGCCTGAACAGATGAAACTGAAACCAAAAATCCTGGACACTCTCCATACAGCCACACAGCATGCTGCTTTACAGTACTGCAACTTTGTTTCCCTAACAAAGCTCCAATATCAAATTAGGATGCCCACAGTAGCACAAGCATCCATCAGGCACTGAGAAACTCCTCATATGAACAACGCATTCAAATCATACCCCTAACCTTCTTAATGTAAAATTCTGGGTGAAGCCTGACATAATGTGGCAAAAAGAGGCAAAACATCAGGACACATTTTAAAACATTATTCTTACGGACTTAGAAGGTTGATGAAACAATAGAATTTGACCTAGCTGCAACTTCCTAATGACCATGGAGTCTGAAACTCAATTGTATGTCATTATTTTGGGACTTCAGTCCCCAGATCATCCCACTGATTTGTGAGAAAGCTGCAAAACTTTATGAGCATAGTCCAAAGATATGAAACAAAATCTGGACAGTTGTGAGGTATGATTCACCTCCCGCTTAACAACATATGAAGTTAAGCCTCACCATGCCTACCCTCCCAAATAAAAGCTATGCATAAACATAATCAGGAACACTTTAATAATTAGTACTATTAACATGAGAAATTGATGCAATAAGAGAATATGATTTAATGTACATTATCTGAAGAAAAATAAATCTAGTTACTATCATTATTTAAGTGTGATCCAACACCCTTTCTCCCATAATTGCCAGATATAGAAAACATTTCAAAGGACACTGCTAAATGAGTCTCCCGACCTGCTTTTTACCCAGTCAAGGAGTGCTAAAGGAATACAGCCATAAAGACACTGCAGTCACTTTACTAATAGCAAGAGATCTTGTCCTAAAGACAACTGTTGAGAACATATTGTGAATGTTCTTATTTTGTTAAGGGTAGGGCAGGATCCAGCTTTCTTGACAATTACCCTAGAATAAACTTCCTTGGCAGTCAACATATAGAGCCAACATGATGAACATCTCACTATATGTATTATTACATTTCTTTAAAATACATGCAATGCAAACAAATAGAATACACCCGTAACCTGTAAAAGAGGCATACAGTCTTTAAAGAATACACTATGCTTCAATAAATACAAAATCTTGACAAGTACAAGAAAACCCTAATGAGAATCTGGCCTCAACCCACACTACTGATGATGTTCTCTACCTGTCCCATGATATATATATAAAATCCCACTCATACACAGTTGTCTCAGCGGTATAAATTGTAAGCCAATGATATGCTTATGGCATACAGAAACTTATTTTGCAATCTCCTTTTGCAGGATCAAACTACTTCCCCACACTTCCCAACCCACCCCACCCCTGTAACGATCAGCAACACACTGCTCATTCACGGCAACTGACCATTAGTAGCGAGTACTTCAAAACTTGTGAAACATGCCATCCTGAACAACTCAGCTAAGGAAAGAAAGCCACCAGTTCATATTACCACCACAAACAAATTCTCCCCAACTATCAGACCAACTGTCAAGGCTACCATTTTGCCTACCCACTCCCTGTAAAACACCGCACCATCACAGCTCACCAAAGGACGGACCTGCACCGCCAAATAGCAGAGCTTCAAATAAGTATCTGTGAGCAACCAAAAACCACACAAACATGCAGACAACCCCAAAACTGCTGCAACAGACACTGAAGGCACCGACAAAATTACCTTCCGTGAATTGAGGCCACAACCTAGCATTGAGTCCTACCACTCACAATAATTAAGCTAATGCCAACTACGTAACTGCAACCATGATCAGCCAACCTGAACCTGTAGTGGCAATCCCCTATCCCCAGAGAACCTGTCCAAAATCAAGAAGCATTAAGCTGACAGCAAGAAAGAACCACACAACCTGTCACCCCTGGGATTCCGGATATTGGCTAAGGCTCTTGCCACCCCCATAGTGCCTTTTTTAGGCAAGGCTCAAATTCTAAACCTACCACCCTAGAAAACAAAAATGGGAAGAAACTGAGGGTAATGCTGATCAATGCCAGAAGTCTAAATCTCAAAATGCACGCACTCGAGGCCCTTCTCAGTATGGAGAACATCGATGTCTGTGCTGTAACTGAAACCTGGTTCAAGGCTCCTGAGAGCACCCCAGCACTATTAGGTTTTACCTCATATCATGCGTTCCGGCCCCAAAACCCGGACCACACCACAAAAGGAGGGGGTGTATCCATATTCATAAAGGATACTCACACCTCCAGGTTGGTGGCAACGCACGAAGCTTCGGAAACCATCCAGGTGCAACTAACCATAGGCAAAACTGCTCTACAAATTGTAGCATGCTACAGGCCACCCTCTCAAACTCAGGAACCCCACACAGCCTTCCTGAAGACACTGGAGGGTATAAATGTATCTCCAAACACCATCATATTGGGTGACTTCAACTACCCGAATATAGACTGGGAACATTACTCAAGCCCTAACTTTCTAGCCCAACGGTTCCTGGAGTTCATAAATTCAAATGCCATGGAACAGCTAGTCACTGTTCCCACGAGAGGAGAAAATATACTAGATCTCATTGTCACAAACATGGGGACAAAATGCTCCACACCGAAGTATATCCCTCATTGGTGAGATCTGATCATAAACTAATCTCACTGGAAATCCACATCCCGCCCCACCCCAAGCAAAAGACCATAGTGAAGAACTTCTCTAAAGCAAACTTCACACTACTCAAGACTGGTGTGGTATCCTTCAAGGCCCCTGAGCCAGAGGAAACCACAACCCAAGCTGGAAGCCCTTACAAATGCCTTCTATGAACACCTCCAGGACTGCATGGATCAGGCAATCCCAAATAAAACCAAGACTCTTTCCACAAAGGGCAAACGTCCAGTCTGGTGGACCCCAGCCATTAACAAACTTTACAATAAGAGGAGAAAGCTATTACATGATAGAACAAAATCCATAAAAGGGAAGTCACCCCTGATCATTATTAGTAAAAAATACGAGCACTCATAAAATCAACTAAGGCCAATTTTGAGAGAAAAATTGCCATGGATTCAAAGGACAATCATAAGGCCTTTTTCAGCTATGTTAGGAACCTGGGTGGAAACTCCCAGATATGCTCAGAATTAGTCCAAAATGATACAAAAATCACTGAACCCACAGACATTGCCAACATACTGGCAGACAGGTTCAGTGCAAACTTCACCCCTCTCCCCTAAAGGAGAGATAACTATCCCAGCCGAGTGTAGCCTCCCGGACATCTCAAATGCGCAGGTGAAAGCTGCTCTCTCTAAAGCTAAAAACACAGCATCAATGGGACCGGATGGTGTCCCCGGCTGTGTGCTACACGAGCTAAATGAGGAATTAAACCCGCACATAAGGCAGCTGTTTAATCTCAGCCTTACCACAGGATACGTGCCCAAGGAGTGGCGACGGCAACTGTGGTCCCACTCCACAAAGGCGGTGCCTCTACGGACCCTGGTAATTACCGCCCCATAAGCTTAACAAGTCTAGTCTGCAAAGCTATGGAGAGGATCATAATGGAGCTCATAAACAAAGATATAGGGACTTGCAGACATTGGACCCGACCCAGTTTGGCTTTGTCAAGGGAAGATCATGCCTTTTGAACTTGGTTGACTTCTTCAAACAGTCACCAAGGCCATTGATGAGGAAAGGCAGTCCATACAGCCTACCTTGACCTTGCAAGGCTTTCGACACAATACCCCACTCGGGTATTGTAGAAAAACTTACCAGCTTAAATGTAAACCCATATGTCACAAGATGGGTTGCAAACTGGCTTAAGGACAGAACCCACAGGGTTAGAGTTGCTGGCGCTGTGTCAGACTCCAAGCCGGTCACAAGTGGTGTCCCACAGGGCTCGGTCCTTGGCCCCTATTGTTTGGCATCTACTACTCAGAAGTACAGGCCAACATGGGAGGACTTTGGCTGACAAAGTTTGCAGACGACTGCAAACTGGGCCATAGTGGAAAGTGCATCGGACACGGATATCCTTCAGAAGGGACTCACGGAAACAGATAGCTGGTGCCAGAGCCATGGCCTGAAGTTAAACGCCAAAAATGTATAGTCATACCCTTCGGGAAAAACAAGGTAACCCCAAGCTACCATATAGGTGGCAATCCACTAAGCACAGAAGAGGTTATCAGGGACCTGGGGACCCAGGTTGACAGTGGCCTTTCTTTTGACACTCACATTGCTAAAGTGGTTAGAAAGACCTTCTACATTGCCCACCTGATCATGAAGGGATTCACATCCAGATCTAGTGAGGTCATTGTTCCCCTGTACTCTTCACTTATCAGACCAATGATCGAGTACAATGCCCCATTCGGGATGTATCTCACCCGACATCTGCAGCAATTGGAGAGACCCCAAAAGTTCCTCACCAAAAGGATAAAGGGACTCCAAAATCTGTCATATGCTGCCAGATTGAAGAAACTCCAGCTCTATTCAGTCGCATACCGTCTGCTCAGAGGTGACATGTGCCTGACATACAAGGCCATGTCCAACCCGGAATTAATGGACATGCTCCACCTCAAAAATCCAAATCCACCAAAACCACTAGAGCAAGCGACTTAAACCTTAGCACGGATATAAATAGGACGTGCTGGAGGGATAGATTTATCACTCAGAGACTCCCTATGCTGTGGAATAAAATCCCGGTCCATGTGAGGCAGAGCACCTCGCTGACTCTGTTCAAGAGAAATCTAGACCTGTGGATGGGAGATCGTAGGTTTACCCCAGGAATCAACTCTGTGTCACTGCTGGACAGAGGCACAACAAACTAATGGGCACAGTATTTTTTCATATAAGGGGTGGCGTAAGCCACAATAATTTGGGCTAGGCTTATAAATGCCTTAGGGCAGATAGCCTAGTATAAACCTATGAACCTATGAACCTATGAACAACATTAAATTAATTAATTAATTAATTAATTAATTAATTGTTGTTAATCTCTCCTTCACACCACCTATTTTTAATCCAAGGCCTACTTGCAATCTGAAGTACCTAGAGGGCATCTGAGATGTAAGCCTGCAGTACCAGTTTCATGCCACTCACAAAAAAACAGTTAAGCCCCTCCTTACACTTACCTCATTTCCTCCCAGCCTTCCTATACTCCCAATTTAATCAAAGCAGAACAAGGGTAGTCCAAAAACAACACACCCGGCACTTAGTACAGGAAAAGAACACTTTAATTTAGAGCTTCTGTCAAAAACTAGACCATCAGAATACTATGTATCTAACAAATCAAGTTTAGATACCTTCCCCAACAGTAATCAAACAATTAAATGACATAAATTCCCCTTGTGAAAAATAATAAACATTTGCATATATAATTTAAACAATGCAATAAAAAGGTTGCAGTAAAAAATTTTAAATATCAACCCTTTTAAAACATTAGAAACTACAATATTAAAACAATTAAGTTATGTTCCAGCATTTTTTATATAACATATAATGATTTAAGCTTCAACAACGAACTTATACTAATCTTGTCATTCAAACCAGGAAACTGACAGGCATTAAGCTTAATTTGCCATTTGAGTTCAAGGAATTCCAGGTACTCATCAGAGCCACCCCCCCCCCCCGAAGACCCAGATCAGCAATGATTGCCCCTGTTCATAAGGGACATGGGTGCCACATCAGGGATGAATTTACAATCACTCAGCCAGTTGTCAAAGGTTGAGCTTGAATAGGACCATTGTGGAGCACTGCTTCACATGAAGTGTGAGCCTATTACAGGGGAGTGGCAATCACTGGGAGATCTCCCCAGCATGATCTGTTTATGTCACAGGCTAGGTTGAGATCCCCAGAGCAAGTTGTTCTTGTCCCATTTGATTTTCAGGTGTCCAACATTTCTAGTAGGGCAGGGTCTGTGGCTGCTCTGCAGGCCAGGCATAGGTCACCTCTCAGCAGCGTACAGGATACTGAGTATAGTGAAAGTTCTTTCAGTCTTTCCATGTTTGACATTTTTAGAGCCCCTGTATTCTCTGTCACAAACCTGTGTTTTCTCCATTAGCTGCAGGTGTCTGGTGAGGTACAAATAGAAGGTAGCATTGAACTTTATTAGTGGTCTGATAAGGGCAGAGTACAGCAGAGCTATGACCTCCCTGTTCATGGATGTGAAGGCCTTATTTATAAGGTGCAGAATATAGAATCTGTGCGTCAACACTATGGACACATAGTGACTGAAGTATAGACTGCTATCAACATGTGTTCCCAAGTTTCTCAACACTGTGTTTGTGCTTAGCGGGGTGTTATGTATATCATATTTATCAGGGGTACTTCCTTACCATAGAGGGCAATGAGGTACTTTTTGCTTTAAGATTCAGTCTGTGAGTTTGGCACCAATCATTTGTCTGTAATATGTTAACATTGCTGGGGGACTGTATATGACTACATCCAGTTAACAGTCATCTGCAAACTTGCTTTAACTTCAGAGAAATTGTTTCCAAACAGTTGCGGCCCCAGCACAGATCCTTCTAATATTCCACTAGTAAGTGGTCTAGTGGTGGAGGTGAGTCCCCAACTGTCAGTGAGTCAGTTGGCTACCCATCTAGTAATGTATGGGTTACTCCCTATATGGCAGAGTTTCTCTATGATACCTGAATGGGTGATAATGTCAAGGCCTTGGATAAATCAACATGGTGGTATGTCTTGTTATCCCTCATCCAGGTCTCGGTGGTCATTATCAAAGAAGTCCACAATGTTTAATAAGCAAGATCTACCCTTGACAAAATCAAAACAGATTGGATCAAGTGTGTTGAAGGTCATCTATGTCCCTTTGGATAAGGTTCATGCTGATTCCTTCTCTTGTTCTGCAGATAAGGCTATTTATGCTTATGGATCAATACTTCTAGTTCTGCATGTTGCCAGATTGATGTGCATTGCATATCATACAACATTTGATATTAATTCCTGCATTGTAGCTGACATATGTGTGGAAAAAGTACCGAGGCACCACGTTTGCAGGGCTTCAGGGGATGGCAAGACATGGCTGTATTGTAAATATGTGAAATATTGTTGGATAGGGCCTTGAGATTGTTATGTTTCCACATATAATTTCATGTCATAGACAGGAAATGGACAGTAAACAGCAGGAATACATAATAATATTATTTACTTTTCAATAGCGCAGTGAACAGCAGGTTTGTGAAATGCTAGGCAAAGTGTTTGCACATGTGAGATACACATTTTTAATACTTTCCTTGTTTGCACATAGTTAAGCAGTGCGGAAATGTGAGCCACATTCTAAAAAGTCTGAAAGTTAGTATTGAGTCTATGAACCACACCTGTTGCATAACTGGCTCTGTGGCAGCAGTACATTGCAATTGACACATTTCTTTTTGAGTCCAGATGATACTGGATTCGAATACAGGTGCATCTAATACTTTTGAAGACTTTTAAATAAATAGTGATAATGCAATTACATGAATTCTTTATAGTAAATGCGTTGGTGTGTGTTGGCATAGTGCAGAGCAGATTTATGCGGCATTGCATGGAGATAATCCCAACATTGTACCAGCTGTCACTATCGCTGAGCATTGGTACAAGATGCGAAACTTTGTGCAAACATAGAGGCCAAAAATTGATGGGATCCATTGCTTTTTCTGCTACTTATGTGTGTTATGTGTGATTTTATTTTTTATCAGATTATAGGTGTTAAAATAGGGGTAGATAGGAAAGCGGTGAAATGGGGAGCAAGAAGGGGAAAGAACAAAGGAAAAGCAATACAGGAATGTGCAGGAGAGAGGTAGGAAAGAGGCATAGCTATCCATTTCTTTAACAGTAACAACTGAAAATATGTGCAGAATATTAACTGAATTTGGATTGTCACCTCAAGAAAGAAGAGTGCTAATAACACAATCATGTTGTACAGCCAATTGGTCTGAATCAAGTGTGTCAAGAAGACACGTGTAAAATGGAGAGCTATGTAAGGGATGATTTTTTTTCTGTGGGATATCTGCTCATTTTTGTTTTGTTAAATTCAGTATTAGAGAACTGCTGGGTAAGGGACGTAGGCATGCCTGCACCAGGTATGTTTGGGAGGTGAGGAAGCAAATGCAAAGAAACAAGACAGACAAGAAAAGAGACAGGGATGGTGATGGACACGAAAGGTTGGGGGACTGCATGATTGGGGTGAGGGAGGGGACAACCCAAGTTCATGGAAATCAAGCTTGCAGTGAGAATTGAGTCTTCACCCACTGGATTGTCATCGCTGTCCAGTTACTCTGCTGGTGGCTGGAGTGCTTGACATCTCTTCCTCATATGGACTATGAGTGAGAGCAGATTTTTCATATGGTGTAGGTATAAACCAATAGTGCGATGCACATCTCTATATATCATCCCTGGCAACTCCCTGCAGGTGATGAAATCACCACCTCTGCCACTGCTTCTGGGGGGTAGCACTACACCAGCTCCTGAGGCAGTACTACATGAGGGCACAAATAGTGCAGGGGCAGCAGATGCAGTGCTGCCAGGTTGGGTCCCAGATGTGCTGGGCAGTGCTGGTGGAGCCAGTAGAGTAGGGGCAGGATGATGCATTGGGGCTGGTCTACTTCACTGTGCTGTGTAGCATTTAGTGATATAGTACACACTGATGGCACAGAGATCTTTTGACAACACATAAATTATAAAAGAGTGATAAGGGTTGGGGTGAGAGAAAAAAAAAGAGATAAAATTAGTACCATCATATCTGACATGCAATGCGTTAACACAATTCTCTTTTATCTAAAGTATTATATTTAAGTATATGTCTTAACAGATACACACTGTACTACAGATTGCTGAAACTAATCCTTGAAATCTGCATATATTGTACATATGTGTGTTCCGATTATACAGATTACAGTTTATGGCAGGGCATTTGTGCCACTGGTATAGAGTTGTTAATTTAATATAAATATTATTGAAGAAATAACAGTATTGTATAGTTGGGAATTGTACAATCGGAATCCAAAACCTATGACTACAGTCTAATATTGGACTCTTACAAACTGGTTTGTGCTACAGACTAATGAATGCATGCCTGTTTTTACAGTTGGCATATGCATGTGTTCAATTTCATACAACTCTATAAAAGACCGAAAAAGCTATCTTTAACTTTTAATCCTACAATAACACTTCTCTTCATCTCCACGCATACCACTTTCTTCTCTCAGTATCTCCAATTGAGCAACATGAGCCTGTCAAATGAAGTCACACTTGGTGGGAGCTGGGGAAAGAACAGAAAAGAACAGAAGAGCATTATGCATACCAGTCTCGCCTATATTTAGCTTTCCAAGTTTTACAGATACTCTTTTATTATCGTACTTATATAGCTGTGGGATGTCTGCATTCTCAAACTCCTGCAACCAACAGTTGAGAGCATCCTTTTTCTCCTGTGTAGGCAATTAAAATGATGCCTACATTGTTTTCCAATGCATTGCTTACCAGTGACACTGGATACAGCCTGGTCCAAACTATCGAATGCCACAGATTTGAACTGGAATCTATAATAGTCCCCCTCCAATAGACAGTGGATGTGGTGCTTTATCAGGAGTCCATGAAATATCCTGGACTCCTAGTCACCCCACCTCTCTTCCCTAAAGTGTGCAACTTCCTCTCCAATGCAGCCACGTCTACCAGCCGAAATATAGCAATGGAAACTGATGCTTTCCCACCAATTCCAGATATTGTGTTTACTGGAAGTGCACAATCCTGAGCATTGATGATATGTTTGCACGGTGTAAAGCAGAGTGCAGCAGTGAAAAGCAGGGAGTAATTAAATAATTGAAAATGCAAGGTAAATCTGCCTTAGTTTGAGGGGTTTGTACTGATGCAGCCTGGAAATATATATTGGGAATTGGAAGGTAACTGTTAGGTGAGTTAAGTTTGCAGACATGCACTGGGGGCATACATGTAATGACCTGACATATTTTTTTTGTCTTTATACACTGAGGAAAATTTACTTTTACACTGTGGGATTTAAACATAGTCATAAGGGACAAACCATTTTCTTGCACAGGTTTGATTTTCTATCTTTTCCACAGAAGAAGTGCTGCCCAGACGTAGTCATAAATCATTCATAAATACAGGTGACAGTTTGAGCTGTTGCACATGTATGTGTGTAACCTGACAATGTTATGGGATATAGATCAAGCTGTGTATGTGTCTTAGTTAATTGTGAAGGCCATGTATGTCAATATAGCAGAATTATACTTAAATAAATATAGTAGACAGTACGCACTCAGTCCTACACCTGAAAACACAATAATGGTGTCTTATCTCTCATGCATATAATTCATATCAGCTCCACTCTCTAAAGTGTTATAAGTGAGAGTGACTAATGTGATGTGGAAAAATAGTAAAAAAAATGTCTGGAACATCCTGAATTAGAACCCAGGACCATGTGCATGGCAGTCCTACACTTACACTTACATCTGTTGCCACACAGTTCATTGCTACAAACTGCACTGTCGCAACAATAAAAATAGGTTGCACATCATGTACTAGAACACAGAACCATCTGTACCCCAGCACTACACTTACACCCGCTGCCACAGAACTAGTTATATGACATTTCCTAATTTTTTTTATAATTCTCACGGTCTCTGTGTTATCTGCCACACAATGCCACTTAACTTGTGCTGTGCCCAAGAGAATTAATAGAATGTATCTGGTTTCAGATATTGGCTGTCTGAGTCTTGTTTGCAGGTGTTTGATGGATACAACTGCTTGGGGAACCCTGCTAACCACTGCACGCACAATGCCTATAACGCACTTGCATGATCAAATACAGAAATTGCAACTGTGCATTGTTTTGACATTTGCTCTTTTTCAGACACCCTGTTTGCAGGTGTTCTGTCTGCTTCCTTGGTGGCCTACTAGTCCAGTTTGCACACTGCTACACTTTGTGCAAACAAGATAAGTACAGCCAAACTTGACATTAATTTTTTTCCATTTCCCATGTTTGCACTAAGCAACACATTGTGCAAACACTTGTGCAAAAAAAAAAAAAAAAAAAAAAAAAAAAAAAGAAAAAAGGGCCAAGTATTTGAAATGAGGAAATGTAGTCTATGACTGACATATACACTAGAAAATGTTAGTACATATGATATATTTCTACATATGTCTGGATTTGAATTTCACTCCAATGAACTTTCAGAACACAGGAAGGGTAACTTATCCCTCTTTTACACACAAACAGCTTAGTAGCAGAGAACTGAAACAAATAAAAGGAAAAAGTAGTTCAAATGAAGCAAAGCAAGCTATGAAATAAACACGACAGCATATTTGTTAGTATACATGAGATATTTCTACATAGGTCTAGATTTGAACTCTCACGGCAATGAACCTTCAGAACACAGGAAGGGTGTCTTATCCGTCTTTGCCATTCAAGCAGCTTTGTACCAAGGACCTGAAATCATTCTGCATAAACCCAACTGCAACATTATTCACAGCAATATGAAACCATACAACTGTTATTTGTACATTTATTATTTTTGGATGCAGTGCACTAAGTCATCACACAATTAGTTATGACTATTGCTTGCAAATATACAGTTCTGTCTTACCTCTCTGTGTTTGTTGGTCGATCTTTTCTTATATGACCAGTAATCTGAATCATGAAATCTGTATGTCATTCTATATCATTGTCCTGAAAATGTGTGAGGATATTAAATGGCAATAATATCATATGTAGTTGCCAGCAAATGAAGGGAAGGTTGATGTTAATGAACAATGCCTGTGAATTGTGTGCTACTTACTTACATTTCCAATCTTAACAAAATTACAACTAACACTTTGTAAGTCTAAACTAACATACCTACTGGATGTAAAGCTACCTGCAGTGCTGTTGTGTTTTCCTTCTTCCAACCAGTAATCATTCATGGTTACAATCCATTAAAAACAAACACTGAGGGAGTGCCTGCACTATGTTTACATGTGATACACAGAACCAAGTATTTGGGATTTACCAGTTCTAATACATTCATACCTGATTTGCATCTTCACAGTGCTGACAGCCCTGAATCTACACCATAAAAAGGCAGCCATGTAGCTAGGGAAAGTAAAGGTGAGGAGACTAGTTTATATGGAAAACACAGAAAAGAGGGTATTACTTTCAGATATATCTGCACAGAGAATTACTGAATTGAGAAGTTTGCTTGCATTTTGTCAGCTACATACTGCATATGCTGAAATGTGATTAAAATATATATACTAGTTTAATATATATATTTTGGTTTGACGTGTAATGATGATATTGGCATATTTGTCAGGGCATTTCACAGGTATACATGACAGGCAATACCTTAAAATGGAATGTTCTTTGTTCTTTGTTAAATCTGTAGACATGTGTGATGCCCCTGCACTGGCCCAATAATCAAGGTGCTTCAATCCTCACCACTGACAAAAGCTAGGGATGAACACATTGGGAGGATGACAAGTACACACACAGTAAAGTGCAATTTTGCTTAAAGAGCATACAGAGATCACAGTCAGACTGAGGATGGTTTCTCCCTTTTTCTCCAGCTCCCCAATAAGACTCCCCACTGGCACAACTATAGGGTTGGGATCTCACTCAAGTTGCCACCAGGTGCTCCAATATCCTAGACCTGGTTATTACCAACATGGGAAATCGATGCTCCACACCTATGGTCACCCCCTCGTTGGTCAAGTCAGATGATAAGCTAATCATCCTTAACTTCTACATCCCACCCCCACCCCCCCAGTAAGGAAACCTCCATAAAAAACTTCTCCAAAGCCAACTTCATGCTACTCAAGTCAGAAATGACAAACTTCATGACACCCATGCAGACGGGAACTGAAAGTTCAACTGCTGACTCCTACACTAAGGCACTGTATGAGCACAACCACTCATGCATGAATTGTGCCATCCCAAACAGAACCAAGATGCTCTTCTCCAAAAAAATGAAGCCAATCTGGTGGTCCCCTGCCATAAACAAACTTTACAACAAAAGGAAGAAACTGTTGCAGAAAAGATGAAAATCCCAGGATGCAAAAAACTCCCTTACCAGCCTCAGTAAGAAGCTGAGATCCCTCATAAAATTCACCAAAGCTAGTTATGAAAATAAAATTGCCAAAGATTCCAAAGACAACCACAAGGCATTCTATAACTATGTCAATAATCTAAATGGCAGATCTGCTCTGAGCTACAACAGAATGACATTAAATATACTGATCCCAAAGATATTGCCAATATCCTGGCAGATCGATTCAGTGCCAACTTCACCCACCTCTCACCCCCTAAATGGCTCATCTCAATACCGGAAGATTGCCAAATTCCGGTAATAATGGCCACACAGGTAAAAAAAGCATTCTCCAAAGCTAAGAATACAACTTCCATGGGACCAGATGACATCCCGGGCTGTGTACTATATGATCTACAAAATGAACTGGCACCTCACCTAAGTGTCATGTTTCATCATAGCCTCACCTCAGGCTTTGTGCCCACTGAGTGATGCACAGCTACATTTTTCCCACTTCACAAGGGGGGATACAACTTGGATCCTGGGAGCTACCGTCCCATCAGTCTGATGAGGCTGATCTACAAGGCCATGGAATGTATTATCATGGAATTTATAAACAAAGACATTGGCAACCTTCAAACACTGGACCCCACCCAGTTTGGGTTCGTGAAGGGCCGATCTTGTCTCCTGAACCTGATTGACTTCTTTGAATCATTCTCCAGAGCCATGGACAAGAGTAAGGCAGGCCACACAGCCTATCTGGACCTCACCAAGGCCTTTGACACCATCCTCCACTCTGGAATCATAGATAACTTTACTAAGCTGGGCATTAATCCCTACATCACTCGATGGATTGCCAACTGGCTTACTGACAGAACCCACACTGTAAAAGTAGCTGACTCCTAATTACAGCTCCAGACAAGTGACAAGTGGAGTACCTCAGGGTTCAGTCCGGGAATGCCCTTGTTTTGCATCTACTTCTCTGAAGTATAGGGCAATACTAATGGACTCTGGCTAACAAAGTTTGTAGATGACTGCAAACTGGGGGCCATTATTGAATCTCCAAATGATGTGGATACTCTACAAAAGGGCCTTACAATAACAAATGCTTGATGCCAGAGCCATGGGCTCAAGCTCAATGCCACGTAATGTATAGTTATCCCCTTTGGGAAAAAAATGTACCCATGAATTACCACATAGGTGGCAGTACATGAAACACTGAAAGTGTGATAAGAGACTTAGGGACACAGGTTGACAGTGGTCTCACCTTCGATAACCACATCACCACAACAGTCTGGAAATCCTTCAATGTGGCACACCTCATCACAAAGTGCTTTACATCCAGAAAGAGTTCATTAACCCACTGTACTCATCCTTCATTAGAGCCATTATGGAATACAATGCCCCATTTGTTATGTACCTCTCAAGACACCTGCAACAAATGGAAAGGCCACAGAAATACCTCATTAAATGAATTACAGGCCTAAAGCAGATGCCCTATGCTGACCACCTTACAAAACTCCAGCTATACTCTGTCTCATATCATCTATTCAGAGGCTTTCTCTGCTTAACATACAAGGCCATGTCAAACCCAGAGCTGTAGGACATGCTACACTTAAAGAAATCCCAATCCCTCAGAGCCACATTCTCCAGGGATCTAAACCTTGCCATCACAATAAACAAAACATGCTGGAGGGATAGGTTTATGACCCAGAGACTCCCCAGATGCTGGAATAGACTGTCCATGCATGTCAAGCAGAGCGCCTCTTTGCCACTCTTCAAAAGGAACCTTGACGACTGGATGGGAGAAAGGAAATTCACCACGGGGCTCATGTCAGTTGGCCTGCTAGACAGGGGTCCAGGGAAGTAAATAGTGTGGGAAGAAATAGCCAGGGAATTTTTATGGCTAGGCTTGTATAGGCCCTAGGGGCGATAGCTAGTACCAACCTATGAACCTCTGAACCTATGAACCTATAAGCTAAGACCTCCAGCACCCTCTCTGTCCAACCAGTGCTTTATGTCCCTGCCCAATTAGCTGACACACACACTCTTTGAGGTTTGATTTATACACACACACACACACACACACACACACACACACACACACACACACCTGGGCAAGGTTTAATAGATATGTTCCCTTTGTCCCATGCTATAAGGTAGTTCCAGATGCCACCAACCAACTCTTTATCAGCTACTTTAAGCCATTATAAATGGTGTCTAATCCTACTGTGTAATGTTACTATTAATACAAAAGGTAGTTTTGATCGAGCACCAGACTATTAGGTGTGGCCTATACAGTGTAACCAAATACATATGCAAGTACTTTAAGAGCTTAAATATGGCTCACAAATAGTCACAAAGAAAGGTTTAAATATATTTACTAACAAATAGTAAAAGAACAAGACAATATTCAGCAAAATCAACACAATAATTTCAGAGTTCAAAATCACAGGAAATATTTTAAAATAACATTTCAGAACAGTCTCAAATAAATACAGAAAACATGTTAACTAATCCTTACTATATTCCTATCTATATCTAAAAGAGATACTATGCCCTAAATCTTACTTACAGAGCAAGTGTAGATGATGATGATGATGATGATGATGAGTGGATGTTCTTGCTAAGTCCACAACAAAATACAAAATCCACAGTCTCTCTCTAAGACAGTTCTTAAACCAATAGTATGTTTTACTGCTGGAATAGCATGGATAACATCACTTTTTGTCACCTGACTTACGTTCCCAGGCTAAAACAGAAAGTAATTGAATTTAGCATTTCTGTGTTAAACTATATATATCTTTCAGATGTTTTCAGATCTTGGAAGTCATAAAACAATAAAATACATGACATTTTAAACCTAGTAACTACTATTCTTTTAAGACAATACAAAAGCTTCTAACTGTAGACATTGTGCTGCTTCTTCATTGAAATCGAGAAATAGCATATTTTATTTATTACTCAGCTATAAAGTAACAACTTCAACTATTCTTAAGTTTTGCAAGTAAATCTTTTATGTTTCAGCAGGGTATGCTGTGGATATATTCTTGAAAGTCAGTACATAACGTACAGTTCTGCATAAATCATAACAATATTCACAACTTACATAGAATTATTTACAAAACTCCAGATAGCTGAGCTGGCAGCATGACATGTTTCAGGGACAGCTCATTTGATAGCATGTTTAACATTTCAGAGTTGGTTTGATAGCAAAATGTGTCATTTGCCTATTATTTTTTGGGGGGAGCAAAGCTGAAGTTCTGTTATGGCACAAACAAGAATATGTTACTATTGTTACTCTCCTTTTTTTACATCCAGCCTGTTGTTTGCAATTCAAATCTCTAGACAGTGGGTAATACTGAACTGCTACCTTTTCTGTTTTATCTGGGAACAGTTATTTTGTAGTTATATGATAGTTATGTATATTATCCTTATGTCATCTTTTAGGACACCTAGGAATATGCCACACAGGTGTCTCAATCCTTGAAAACCACTCCTCACTAACCCTGAGAATCAGGTAATTGTTGACACTTTTAGGCAATGTGGTACCTTCCTGCATGAAAGGGTATATGGAGTGATGTAATTCACAATGGAGATTTGGCAGCAGATTGTCACAGATCTTAATGCAGTGGGTGGCCACAGTAGGACATATGACCAAGTGACATGATCTCATCTGCATGGAGGAGAGCAGCTGCAGTGGGCCATTACTGGATGGGTACTGGGAGGGGGGGCTGCTACAGAACCACCACTAACAGCAAATGAAGAGTTCCTGCCCATTGTCAGGGATCCAAACAACTCACAGGAAAGTGCGAGATAGCATGTCCTTGACATTGGTGCTACTGTTTCAGGGAAAGCAAGTATGTTCCAGGAAGATCTTCCAGGTAGGCTTTTGTATTCCAATTGTTGAATATTGGTGCACAGTAAAACTATTTAAATCAATATGGTATTTCTGCTTCACAAGAATATTTTTGGGGGAGGCTTGAAGAGTGCTACAGTTAATAACACATTCTGATTGATTAGCTTAGACTGGAGTCGTCATCCAAGTTTTTGATGAAAGCATAGTAAATGGACATATAAAATGGAAAAAAGTATTACTCTCTGTCTTACTGTTAATTGTGATGATGCTGTCCTTACCTTTTGCTTAACTTCTTCCAGAACCATCTGGCATGCAGAGGACAGCATCATCTGCATATGGTAAGCCAGACACTTGTGTGTCACTACTGATGAGCAATTCAAAGAAATATTTTAGAGTGTGATGTTGATGTCAGGACTGTTGTATGTATTGCTGTACTTCCTAATAGTGGCAGCACTGTTATTTTGTTATCATATATTGGAGTGTAGCAGTTTAGGTATTAATTTTTCCTGCTTTTTTTGCTTATTATCACAGGTGATCTTGACAGTGGAAGTGTGGGACTTCTACCACCTGATGTCAGAATATCACCAGATTTTGATGATGATGGTGGCCAAACAGAGGTACAGTTAGGGGGTTCAGAAACTGAATCAGACATGGATGTTGGCATACAGCCATCCCTTGAAATTCCATCAGAATAAGCCTATGCCTACCTGTTCCAGTAAGCACACAGATACTGGATAGGTGGCGGCAAGACGACTGATCAGGGATGTGTAGTTACTGTGGCTTCAGTGCCTGTTGACTCTGGCTGTAGCCAAAGTATGGATGAGGTGCCATATAGGTGTATTATTGGGGCGCTTTGAGCAGGCCTGCTGCCCATGCTCCACCTGATTCAGGTGTCTCTTCCCATGCCACTCAACATATGCTTAGACCCATCAAAGAAGCAAATGGCACATTTCTATAGGTGCTCCAGAGTGATGCATAGTGGTATAGATGTGGCACAGGCTGACATGCATGACTGCCTCCACCATGTTGCCGATTCAATGGATTGTGTGAGAGTGACATGTTGAAATGAGTGGTGTCTGTGATTGAACATCTGCTGGGAGGGGGACGGCATCCTCATGGGCATAGGTCAGCCACATCATCTGCTGTTAGCCAAGCCAACATGGCTATACCCAATCAGAGTCCTATAGTGGCAGTACGTCTACTGCTCCATCAGTGGGTGAGCTGTCGACACCCAGACATGCCAGGCCATGGTGTCGTGGTCCTGGGTGTACTTGTGAGGAGAACTTGTGCAGCAGATATCAGTCATGTTCAACTAGCAGCAGGGCATCTGACCATGGGTGTAGGTGTGCCAGTACAACTACCATCAGAGCCAGTTCTCATGGTTGGGAATGAAGATGATGAACTGCCACATCTACCATGCACTACTCACACTAGTCTGACATACCAAGATGTAGAGCTTGCACAGAACTTGGCTGTGTTAGACATGCACACATCAATCTCACCTGGAGGACACACACACACACACACACACACACACACACACACACACACACACACACACACACACACACACACACACACACACACACACACACACACACACACACACAAAACAGTTACATGATTCAGCTGTGCAGCTTAAAACTCATTTGGTCTCACTGGTTGGTTTATCTAAATATCTGACTCCTTCTCTTTGTAACCACACACACTCACCAACCTTTTTTGTCAGCCTAGGCTTTCTGCCCCCCCCCCCCCAATACTCTGTGCAACTGATATATCCCTGTTTTGTATCTTTTGGATTTAGGGATACATAAGCTTTGTGTCTGATGCTCAGGGTGGATAGATGACTAAGTTCTTAGTATATCTGCATTTGTAATGTTGAACTGGTAATTATAGCTTTAATTTATAATGGTCTTGGAAAGTTAGACAGTTTATAGCAACAACATTTTCCAACTTTATTGTGAATGGTCTTGTGAGGGTTGTGAAGTCTGAAACTCTAATGTGTATCATTACGTTCTAATGTCTCTCTTTAATGATTTTCCAGTAGAAATGTGCGGTGCTAAACTGAGGGAATGCAGATTGTGATAAGTTACCCATGTTCCGAAAACTCTTCCCCTTCTTGGCCTTGGTCTATTAACAGCAGCAGCAGCAGCAGGATAGACTTCAGCCTGTTGCACATACACATGAATTAAAGCAACAGCAGCCCCTAACACTGTTTCTGTGTAGACTCCTTTCTATTTGCAGGGAAAAACACCACTTAGTCTACTTGGTTTCTTTAGAGCTTGTTGAATAGCTGCTTCCATCTTGGATTGGTTGATTAGCATACAGTTCAGCTGCTTATGCTGTAATTTGCATGCCACAGCATTTACCTTGTTTGCTAAGCTGTGTGTGGCTATACATACCATGTAGATCTGCTTACTGAATCCAAAACAATGCACTATCATGTTTGTGTCACAGAGCAAAGTGTACACAGTGTAATCAGACCATGTAGGCTTTACTGAATCTGGCTAACAGTCTAGTTAAGTTGATAGAGAGTATTGATCTCAAGACATGAAAGATGTAATTCATCCACAAGTTCATCATGAAACCATTCCAGACCAATGGAATAAGGGAAGACAATAAAATAGATGTGTAACATCTATGCCATTCCAGACCAATGGAATAAAGGAAGACAATAAAACAGATGTGTAACATCTGTGCTAAGAAAAAATTAAATATACAGAAAATAGATCATTATTATCAATTTTAAAAACTCCCAAGAATCTTTCTGCAAATACTGAACTGAGTCCTAATATATTTCAGTTTTCCATCAATGTATTTTGCTATACAAGAAGTTTTAGACCTTGCTGCATATACAATAAATCGCATTGGTGAATTACTCGATTCCTTGCGCATCTTAGGAATACCAAATATTTGTTTGGACTCAAAGGACTTTATACCTTTGAAAATTCTTATTCTGAGTAGTTAAAAACTCTCTGTGTGAGGAAATCAAAAAGCATTCTCCAAACTTTTGCATTTATAATATTTATCTTGTCTTTTGTTACTTTAGTGTAAGAATCATCATTCAAAGTATTATACATACCCCTCACACAGTCAAAATAGTCCATTGCTATTTTAGTTAATTTAAATTAGTATATTAAATTAATAGAACGCCATTTCATTTAAAAAAGCAAAGAGTGGGGAAGTTGAGATTTAACAGGAAATAAAATTAACGAGAATTTTAACACTGACTAACTTTGGTTCATTTAATATATTAATTCCACAGGAAAAAAATCAGAATGTTAAAACATATGCATATACATTAATGTCTTTATAATAATTCTAGGCATTATTGTAAAAATAAAAAGTTTCATTAGAGAGTCAAAGTCAAAGTTAACTTTATTGTCATTCAGAAATCACAAAAGTGCAAAAACTAAATGAAATTCTGTGTCTCCGGACTCAATTTGCAGACAACATATCAATTATTTTCACAGACAATTACACATATAACACTGAGCTATCACATCACGGACATGCAGCTAGACAGACTAATACAGAGGTAGAGCAGCTTCCATACCATACTATGAGGTTATTCGTCAGGATGCTATCTATAGTATCTCTGTAGAAGGTAGTGAGAACTGTCAATTGGAGATTCGTTCTCCTCAGCCTTCCTAAAAAGTGCAATCTCTGGTGCACTTTTTTGATTATGGCATTTGTATTTGTGTTCGAGAAAAAGTCTTCATCGATGTGCACTCCCAAAAACTCTGTGCTTCTCACTCTTTCCATTGTTTCCCCATTAATGGTGAGGGGAGAATGTTCCTTGCAATTTTTCCTGTAGTCCACAATTATCTCTTTGGTCTTGTTCACATTTAGTGCTAAGTTGTTATTTCCACAAGTAATCAGTTGTTCCACCTCATCTCTATACGCTGTTTCATCTTCATTACTGATGAGGCCCACCACCATTGTGTCATCAGCAAACTTGATGATGTGATTTGCATTGTACTTGGCTGTACAATCATGTGTTAATGGGGTGAAGAGCAAGGGAATTAGTACACATCCTTGTGGAACTTCAGTGCTAAGAGTGATACTATCTGAGGAGTTATTTCCTGTGAACACTCTCTGAGGTCTGTCTGTGAGAAAGTCAAGAATCCATTTACAAAGTGGAGTGTTGATGCCTATTTGGAGTAGCTTCATTACCAGATGAAAAGGGATGACCATCTTAAAAGCAGAGCTGAAGTCAATGAATAGTGCCCTTGTGTAGGTGTTTTTTTATTCTCAAGGTGTTCCAATGATAGATGGAATGATAGAGAAATGGCATCTGCCATAGAGCAGTTTGCTCAGTAAGCAAATTACAGAGGGTCAAGATCAGCAAGCAGCCCAAATGTTAAGGCATCCTTGTCCAGCCTTTCAAAACACTTCATCACTGTGGAGGTGAGAGCTACAGGACAGTAGTCATTTAGGCGAGATGGTGGAGACTTCTTTGGCAATGGAATGATTGTTGTATCCTTAAAGCATTTCAGAGCAATTTGCTTACTCAGAGAGTTATTGAAGATATCCATGAGGATGTTTGTCAGTTGGACTATGCAATCAACACACTCCCTACAATGTCGTCAGGCCCAGCTGCTTTTCTCGGGTTAACTCTGGGCAGTGCCTTCTGGATATCAGCTGGGTTGAGGGTGAACATCTTCTCGTTATGGCCGATGGGCATTTTCCTTGCTGTTGTTCTATGTTCCCTTCCTCAAATCTGCTGAAGTAGACATCCAGCTTATTTAGGAATTCCTTGCTGTCCTCACACTGTGAAGATAGGGGTCTGTAATCTGTTATGGACTGTATACACTACCATAGGTGCCTGGGGTCTTTTTGGTCAGAGAAATATCTCTGGATCTTTCTACCTTAGGTGCATTTTGCTTCCCCTCACTCCTTTGTTCAGATTTGCTCTCGCTGTTCTGAAGGCTTCCCTGTCTCCAGACCCGAAAGCTGTGTTCTCTGCATTCAGTAGTTCGTACACCTTTCTCGTCAACCATGGTTTCTGGTTGGCTTGTGTGATGATGGTTTTGGTGGCTGTCACATCATCCACACATTTCGAGATGTAGCCCATCACTGCTTTGTTGTACTCCTCCAGGTTGATACACTGTTTCTCAGTAGCCACTTCCTTAAATATGCTCCAGTCTGTGCTCTGAAACAGTCCTGGAGTACTGAGACTGCACCCTCTGGCCATACTCTTACTTGTTCAGCTGTTGGCCTACCTCTAGTTAGCAATGGTGCATGCTGGTAGTAACAATATGGATAGGTGGTTAGAGTTTCCCAGGTGTAGGTGAGGCACTGCCTTAAATGCCAGCTTAACATTGCTGTATACATTGTCCAGTGTGTTCTCACCCCTTGTTGCAAAGTCCATATATTGGAAATAGTGAGGCAGAACTGTTTTCAAGTTGGCCTAATTAAAGTCACCTGCCACTATATGAACACAGTCTGGATTCCTGTTTTGCAGTTCATTTACAGCCTGGTATAATGTGGTCATTGCCTCATTTGGATTAGCACTGGGAGGACTGTCGACAGCTGTGGTGCAGATGCTGTTAAATTCCCTAGGTAAATAAAAGGGTCTGTATTTCAGTGACAAAAACTCTGGATTATCTGAGCAGTGAAAGGATAATATCTCACAACTGGTACAAAAACTGTTATTGATGTATATGTAGACCCCTCCCCCCTGGACTTACCACTGAGAGTATGCATTCTGTCTGCTGTAAAATGTGATAGCCCCTCCACATGGACTGCACTGTGATTAATGTTACAGTTTAGCCAAGTTTCAGTAAAAATATGTATACAACATTCCCTCTCCTTGCTCTAAGTAGATAATTCTATCCTTATACAGTCCATGTTGCTTTCCAGTGATCAAACATTTGCCAGCAAAATAGATTGTTTCACTGAAGAAAGTTGATGTAAAGCTAAATAGAATTAAACCTGTTGTCCTTTTTTCTGCTATGTTACTATGTTGTTCTGTCTTAAAGTAGAAACATTGACTCTCTTAACCTTTGGAGTCTTCCATTTGGTTGATTCTACTAGAAGGCCGACACTAGTTCTATTTCTACATACTGAGCACTACCTTCAAAAGAATCCAAAATCATAGGATCATATTTATTGACGTTTTTGTTTTCTTTGTTTCTTATATTTTCTGGAAAGATCATTGAAATATTATTTCAAAAGTCAACAATATTTTTCATTTTCAGATTTAGAATAGGGAAGTTATTAGCAAAGTGATTATATGCCCATCACATTTGATAAATAGTTGTGAACAGGGGAATCCTAATACTAAACTTTTGTACAGAAAGAAAGAATGTCTATGATTAGGGATCTATGTTTCTTTTTTAAAAGCACTGCTAGATGATGAAAATAATGAATATTGTTTTTCTTTCCTTTTCGTTTTTTTTTTTTTTTTTTACTCTACATAATACAACATCTGTTACTCTACACATTTTAGGAAATCATTCAGTTAGAAGCCTACCTTATTTAACCCCTCCATGCCTTAATGCATATTATATTCCTAAATTGTATCTGTACTTCTGTTTTAAGGTAATCTATTTTGCCCTGAAGGAAATTACTTTTTTGATAATGACAATTAGATTGTAATTCTGATTCTTGTCATTTAAGTTGTATATTTTTGAAGCTGTTTCATTATCTTTAATCTTAGTAAGATGCTGTTCTACCAGTTTCTTAATTATAATTATATAATTGTAATTAGTAAAGGGTGTTGGCAGGGGAATTCTCCCCTTGCAAAAAAAGTCAGCTATCTGTTTTGCATGTCCCATGGGTATGTCCTAGAGCATGTATGTTTTTCTGTTGATCTTTTGAGATTATAAACTTTTTTTTTGTAAATTATAAGAAAGTCCATTTAATATTAGATTGTCAATACACATATAAATATATATATATATATATATATATATATATATATATATATATATATATATATATATATATATAGGTGGAGTAGATTTGGACACAGCATACATTTATCTTGTGTCATGATTTTAGGTAAATTTCACTGGTGGTTGCAGTGGTCCACTTATATTGCATTATTGCATTTCAAATGAAACTGTTCAGCTATATTATATTTTCAGGAGTTATCTTATTTTTTCACCAGTTGTGCAATCATAGAGTTAGTATATTTAATATCTGCAGGTGTGGGGTGTGGCACCCATGTAAAAGGAATGTTTTTTTTTTTTTACGTGATCACAAATGTAAGCCATTTGGTTTATATTTGCAATCACTTCAGTTAGGATTCTTTATATATGGTTTATATCACCAATGAACTTTCTTAGACAATTTTTCTGTCGGTGAAGCTTCATTGGCGAATGTATATTTAGTATCAATACTTAGGAAATTATGCTTTATACGCACACAATACAAAGGAAGTCAGTATATGCAATTTCTGTAAGAATGTATATTCATAAATTTCCCTTCTTGAGTCAGTTTTCCCCGTATTCATTTAATGTGGCTTTATTTATCCTTGTTTCTAATAATCTTCCATTGATTTTTGATGGACTGAATAGCTATCTACCCATTAAACTGAACATTTATAAATAGCCTTGAAAATATGCTATTGACTAGCATGACTCACATTTAAAGAACCTTGCCAATTGTGATCTACTACAGTCCAGATTTCAGATTCAGAATAGTATTTATATTGTGTTTACAATGGAAATGAATAATCTCCTATTGTTATTGGATCAAAGGACCAGTTCATTTTGGTCATAGTTGATGACTCTGTGGTATTTTGACATGGATGACTAAGAGATTCTGCTGGAGGTTTTCTATGCCTTCTATTAGCAACAATTTGTCTCCTACAGCTTGGATCTTAGGTTACTTCTTGTTTTCCTATAATCTGAAAATATGCATGCCTCTGTTTATTTTTTATTTTTTTGTCACCGTATTACTCACCGTGATCTTGATGGACATAGAAGGACTCATTTTAATGGCAGGTCGATATATTATTATTATTATTATTATGAGGGTGACATAATGTTGTATATATCATGCATTCTGTAGAATGTTGTTGTTGTGTCTTTCGGCTTTTCCCAGTTAGGGGTCGCCACAGCGGAACTCTGGTCTGCTAATGATTGGTAGTTGATTTTTACGTGCTGAGTTACCAGCCCTGATACACAACCTTCAACGAAGGTATGCCCATTCACACATGTCTCCATGCAGAAGATGCTCTAGCTGAGAACCGGACAGCATCTTACTGTGAGGCGACAATGCTACCGCAGCACCACCACCGCAGATGTATCCTTTACAAATTCCTTAGTAGATGATATGGACTACATGATCCTGTAAAGACACAGTGTTGCACTCAGTCCAAGCACAAGTACTATGGCTGACATGGCTATCCAGTCATACTTTCCAGTTCCCACATTTTGACTATGATCTCCTGTTTTACTGATAAATGTAAAAATTGTGGTGAAAGTTCACTGTACCAGTGTTTTAATGATAATAAGTTTGCACTTAAAGAACAGATGCTTGCTTTTTCATGTTACCATCTCATTAATGCATCACAGACATAGTGTAATTTAAGCTGTGAAGACTTAAATATTTTTATCATCTTGTCCAGCTCCTTACATGCATATATTCACTTATTTTATGTCACCCATGTCAATCCCATGATGCAGACACTGTTTGCAGAGACTACATATTAATGACAATATTGTCATGCTGATTTAGTTCTCCCTGCACAACTTGTGTGTTTAAAACAATTGCTTGTGACTCTTTGGCTGGCTAGCTTTCCTTTACTCTGAGGCTGCTCGTAGATTTGAGAGCGAGCCTTGATCCCTCAATGATTTTATTTTTTTCTTATTAGATCATAGACCTTTAAAATATGCAGATATATTAGCATTATGAGGCTCCATTGATTCATAAGTTTAAAAAGACACATACGATACACATTTTCATTGTGCTTAGCTTTTATGTTAAAACATATGTATTTGTTTATATATTATTCATCTTCTAAAGTCTTTTTGGTAAGCATGTTAGTCAGTATACTGCTTGCATTTTATCAATATTTTTGATACTGATTTTATTCCAATTTCCTTAGTTTTTATGAATATAAATACATTTGAATTTAAATATGAAGATAGCATAATTAGGCCAGTCCTAAGTAGCAGAAACATGCTGAAATATAAACTAGTTATGATCTATCACTGTTTATGAGCATTCAGTTATTGTTAGACGTTATGGACTCTTGAATCAGAAAATTGACTTTGTAACTTGTGATTTGATGAGGCACTGCATTTAGAAATTATTAATTTACACTGCATCAAAGCTTTTGACAGGGTGCAACATGAAAGGTTAGTGAACAAATCAACAGACACTGTAGTAGGTCTTTGGACACAGCATGGGTAAAACACTGAATGAACAAAGGTCAAGAAAGATAATTGCAAATGGAATAAACTCAGAGTCAAAAGAACTGATGGATGACATAAGGGAGCAACAGGTTCAAGTATTATGTCCAGTTTTTTAAAGGACTTTAAGCATGGCATTGCAGTCTGTGGAAAATAAAAAATTAAGTATATTTATTGATGGATAAAAATGTTAACCTTTTAATGAACAGAAATATACAATGAGTTTATATATGTATATATATGTATATATACATATATATATATATATATATCAGTGTGCATGTGTGTGTACGTGTGCATGTGAGTGTGTGTGTGTGTGTGTGTGTGTGTGTGTGTGTGTGTGTGTGTGTGTGTGTGTGCATGTGTACGACTGTCACAGTGAACACTCATATGAGTGACTCTCTTAAATGTGATCACTTGCGATCAGTTTAGAGTGAATGGTCATATGAGCAAATGGTCCAAAAAATGAACAGTTATTTTTTTGCAAGGAGCAAGCCTCCCCCTGCACCCCCCACACTCCCGGCTAATTATATACATTAACACCAAGATTACAGAACAGCGAGATAATGGCAAATTCCCTTACCCCTCTATATTGTGATCCAATTCAAAAGACTGACAGCAGAAACTTCATTAGGAAGAACCTTCACTCTTTTTTTTTTTTTTTTTTTACAGCAGTAAAAAAGCATTCACTCGATTTTTTTTTAACTGTAACTGTGTATGTATGTGTGTATATGCATAGTGGGGGGGGGTGTATCTGTACCCCAAAAGTCTCTTTATAAAATAGATATGTGTTACACTTTTTGCTTTCTTGTCTGGACTCTATCTCATTAAAGTAAATGCATCAGAAATGGAAATCACTGATGAGTAGTCTTGAAGGACTTTAAAAATAGAATAACATTTTCTGAGTAGTACTTCAAACTCAGACAAGCAATTTTACCTGCAGCACTGTAATTCCATTTCAGTGAATAGTTGAATAATAGCTCATTTTAGGAAAATATGAGGAGAGCAAACACATTTTTTTCTGGTATTTGTTCAGAAATTCAGAATGACTACATGTGTAAGTTGTCATACTGGACAGATTGAAGTTACTCTGTGACTGGAGCACATGACAGTTTAAGGAACTGCTTGAGTGAAATGCCATTACAGTAATTATGAACTCCTGCCTCATTTCTGTCTGCCTTGAAATGTTTCATGGCATTGATAAGATGAAGCAACCATTCAACCTGGAGATAGTTACTAACCTGTCATATTACTTGCCTCTGTAGTACTACAAATCACCAATGAAATGTATCAGGCCATGCTGGAGAATGTGTACATCTGACAGATTATTTGACATCTGCCATTCTAAGGAAACCATATAGCACTGTTAGCATAACAGTTCACAGTTATGTTATTGTTAAACTATGGAACATTGGTTAAGTGTACAGGTTTCACAGTAAGTACCTTCACTGAAAACTTGAACTGTTACATATTTAAACATTTAATTTATTTGATATCTAAGTGAGTTCACAAAGCACAGCAGTAATTTTCATTTATCCCCGTGGAAGCATTGTCTAGCTACAAATCACACAATATGCTTTTAAAGAGATTTTCTTACATCTTATTAATTGGTCAAAGAGATGAAAAATTGTTATTAGAGCAGCAGAACTGTTAAAGGATGAAAGTGGTTTTCTACTTTATTAGAAAAAAAAAGATTTTGATTGTTTTTATAGTTCAAAATCCAAGCCTCTAGAAGATTGTTACAAAAGGATGAAGTCATATGAAGTGCATGAAAATTGTCTAGGTGTCCTTTATTTGAGCCATTCAGATTTCCTGTTAAATGGATCCTACATGTGCTGAGATGGTGATCATTAGCTAGTTTGTTGTCTGCAGGTGGGATTCAGGTGGACCCTGCTGCTTTGTAATTTTCAAAGAGCACAATGGCTCAGTATTTAAAAACATGTCGCTTACTAATGATGTGGTAATAACAAAGAGTAGCAAAGATGGGGGAAATGTTGACATGAGTGGTGCACATCTTCGTTAATACACCTCCAGGGAGCCAGTGTGCTACTATGTGCAATAATTGCAACAATGGAGCCTGAAAGAATTTTGTCAGTCGTCAATGGCACTATTTTCCCCATCTTTCAATGAAAGCAGTATGATTACCAGAACAGATTAAACTATCATGGAATATAGCATTATAGGGAAAAACACATTTTCAACTGAAACTGATTCCTTCCTGTATTTACTACTTGTAAAACTACCATTTTCTTATTCAGTGTTATCTTTTTATTCTCTCTTTACCAGTGGTGGCTGGTGACTTCAAATCAAAGGGAAGCTGCAGGAGACATCTGAATGGGTGGGGCCAATGGGAAGGGTTGTGTCCATCTAGAAAGGGGAGGGGCTATGCTAAAAACCACAAAAAACTGGAACTTTAATTAAATATGCTGCCCTGGGTGCCAAACCATCATTATGAGACTCCAATCAAGACAAAATGAAGTATAGAAGAAAAGAAAATAGTTCAATGCATTGGCTGCATTACAGCTTACTTAATATCTAGATGGAAACAAAAAGATTGTGAGGCATGAAAAAATAAATTACTTTATAAATACATTACTGGAATGCCAGTCAAAGTCAAGTATAAGAAAAACAAGCAGCACTCAGTTCAAACCACTTCTCCTTGCACTGCAGTTCTAATTATAAATTATATTCTGTTTTATACAAGTGCCAAGTAACATGCTGAAAATAGCAATCTCTGTGATACCCCCACTTGTAAAAATGTTCCTTATCCACAAAAGACCTGCTGTCTGACAACTATCTACTTGTTTCATGGGGAAAACATGATCAAAGTAAAAAATGAACAGCAAACAAGAAACAAGCTCAAGATAAATTGCTTAAAGGATTACTGCACAGGTTATGGACCACACAAGATAAATTGGCATTCTGTTTAGTTTACGGGTAAAGCCTGCAAAGATGCCTGCAAGTCTCCAACAAAGGTAATGAGCTTTTTAAAATACTGTAATTCTGTCCTTTATTACAAACAGTGTCATATACATTTTAACACCCAAGGCTTATATGTTATCTAGTTATGCAAGTATTCTCTGCTAGGCAACAACAAAAAGGATTTCAATGTTGGTAATTCTTTAACAGTATGCTTATTAAAACTTACTTGCATCTTACAATCTCAGACAAGCTTACCTGATGATCATGAAATCATTGCTACTTAAACACAGAGCAACAGGCACTTTCTGAATAATAAGAAGCATAAATCATCAGTATAAAAATATGGGGATCACTACATAATCTTGAAAGTTTGAAGTACTGAATTTCAAGCTTTCAAGACTATATAGCCGAAACCCCAAATTACCAAAAGACCAGAAGGGCAAATATCAAAATCCTGATCATTGGGAGTTTGACATTCATGCTTCTGGTGTCGAATGTCGAAGGTCAGGTAAGTATCTATGTTTAAATGTGTTGGTTAGGGTTTAGTGTGTAAGTGTGTGTTGTGCGAGGGGAATGTAAGTGTGTGGTGATGTTTCGTGTGTTTGTGTATGTAGTGTGACCTTGGAGTTAAAATATTTAAGTAGGGGGGTATGGTGGGCACAGGCCCCCACATGGGAGGTGCAGGGCGGCTTGCCCCCCTGCTTGTTTGTAGTTTAGGTTTGTGTGTTTGTGTTTTGGAGGACGGTTTGTGTATGTGTATGTGTGTGGTGTATGTTGAGTGTTATTTTCGGTAGTTTCAATTTCGCGGTTTTGATGTTTCGGTATTTTAGTGTTTCGGGAATTTGGTCTCGGGATTTTGGGCATCGGTAGTTTGGGTTTTTGGGATTTAGTAGTGGTTCCAAATATATGACAGAAAACAAGAACATTCTGCAAAATCAAGCAAGGACAGCTGAAAAGCCACTGTAGTACTTGTGTCTATCTTGGATGGGGGGATACTCTGTTCACTTACACTTCATAACTGGCTGTGTGTTCCCTTTAATACAACAAGTTCTCATGTATGGGAACCAGTATAGGTTAAAAAGAAAACTTATGTTTCCATCTTATAGGTGCAATAAAACAGACCATTTGGTAGCAGTGTGGTCACAACTAACAGGTGTCAGACAATGTCTGTGTCTCTAGATAAACATCATTAACTTAGACAAAAGTCTGCACACTGTTTATTAACTCATTTTCAAATAAATTATGTTATTTTGCTGCTAATCGATGGGATTGTGGAAATGAGTTTCTAAATTAGGTGAGTACACTTTTACTGAAACAGTACTTAATGATATATGATGAATTTGGCATGTGCTTGTGTGTGCGAACAGCTAATTTAGAAAAACTTTAACTGAACAATCTGAACAATGAAATAAATATTGTTTCCTCCATGTAGTTAAGCATTGCAAGAGGTAAAGGAGAAAGTGATTTCAAGTTACAATGACCAAAAAAAAAAAAAAAGTTGATATGCTGAGTTGTTAGATTGCCAGTGGTACCTCTAAACTTTCCTGTTGTGGGTGGGGGGGTGATGTGTGGCGAATATCAGCTACCTGTGAAAAAAATCAGCTATGCCTTTAATGTAACATGGCAGAACACTTTACTACGTAATTTGCATTTATTCCCATTATCTATAAAAACAAGATCCTGTAATACAAATAGCAACAGCTTTCATTTTTCTCCATACATGCAACTTGCTTAGAGAATAAACAAATTTTATTACACAGCATTTCTTGCAGTTTACAGTAAATACATAATGACCTGTAGCTATTAACCAAAGGCATGATTGGCACTATGCTCTAAATATATACAAACCCTCCCACTCTGAGATTTGTTTTCAACTATAAGTGTGCGCACACCATTGTACTTTTTAAAATTTTAGACACTTACCACATTAAGATTACTTAATCAGTGCATCAAGAAAAGGAAAACTTATCAAAACTGTAGAAAAGTTCTGAGCACATCTGAGCCCAACTGATCAAGTTAAGTATATCAGGTACATGCAATAACTGCACACACACACACACACACACACACACACACACACACACACACACACACACACACACACACACACACACACACACACACACACACACACACACACACACACACACACACACACACACACACACACAGCATTCATACCTTCAATGATGATAATAAACTGCTGCTTGGCTGTTCGCTTGATGATAAGCTGGCTCTGCAAGTAAAATCCACAGCTTCAGAATCCAAGCTCTGCAAATAAAATCTGCTGTTCAGCTGTTCGCTTCATGATAAGCAGGATCTGCAAATAAAATCCACAGCTTCAGAATCCAAGCTCTGCAATGACAGCTTCAGCTCATTTCTGCATTCACGCCAGAATGCTCACATCCGGTTTCCCAGAACCAGTTGTGAATGTTCCAATACTGCTGACCTTGCAGTCTGATCCCTTTCCAGTCTATGCAGTTAGCCCCGCATAGTCTTCTGGGGCATCAGCAGTTTGCTTCCTTCTTCTTGAATCCGGACTGGTAAGGCAGCAGTCTGGATTCACTTTCTATGTGAGGGAGAAGTTATAATTGGATTGTACCATTGTGCTTCACAGCTGGGGGGCTGCAGTCCTGCAGTCCGATATCACGAGCTGCCACTGCTCTTTACTTTTTCTTATACATAGATATGGTAAAATTGGAGTATGATAATGATTGGAAACTGAACTTAGCAACTATGGTTCATAAGGTCATAGGTTCATGTATTTATAGGTTTGTAGGTGTATACCAGATTAATGACCACTAGGGCTCTTATAAGCCTTGTTGTGCAACACAAATGTGATCAACCAATTTGATTTATATATGGATTGATTTACTGACTGCCTCCATTCATCAGAAACATAAGAACCAAACTGGGGAGAATTTTCGATTACCTATTCATTGGTCCAAGCTGTGCTAAAAAGGGATTGGGAGGAGCTTTACTTCACAGGGATGGGGAGCCTGTTCCAGAGAAAGGAATTCTCTGAGAAACATATCTTTCTGCTGACCATGTCTTGTTTATGTCGCAAGAAAAATCTTTTAGTTCTAATGCTGCTTGTTATGCAGATGTACAAAAAAATTCATCAAAACAGGGTCCAGGGATGCCGTGTATGCCAGGCAAAGCTCACCTCTCAGAAGTCTGTATGATACTGAGTAAAGAGTCAACACTTTGTGGCAATCAATGTATTACATTGTGTTTACTCCCTATATTCTTTTTGTAAGGAATCTTTGCAGAGATTCCACTTGCTGCACGTTTGGTTAGGTACATACCTATGGGGGCATTATACTCTGTGATGGGTCTGATGAGGGTTGAGTACAGTGGTATGATGACCTCTCTGGACCTAGATGGCATGCTCTTGCTTATAAGTTGAGCAACATAAAAGGATCTTTTTCTACCTTGGACATATGCTGATCGAAAGCTAAGTTCCTATCTATATGAGTTCCCAGATCCCTGACTAGTGAATCAACTTTTAAGGGTGTTTTATTGATGTCATAGTTACCCAGGGTAGTAGAATTGCCAAGAGGTACTTTAATGCATTTCTTGGTATTGAATTTTAAGCCATGGCTTTGGCACACATTTGTCATTATAAGACCTTCCTGAAGTATTTTCCAAAGAATCTAAGGTTGTGAAAATGGAGTTTAATTTTTTTAGTCAGTGAAAATTAATATTCTTGCATGTGGCAATTGAAATTTACAAAGTGTATGTGTACAAACATGCATACTTACATGCACAAATACCTCTGTCTGTCTCTCTCTCTATGTATATATATATATATATATATATATATATATATATATATATATATATATATATATATATATATATACATGAATATGTAAATATATAGACAGACAAATATCAATTAATTTTTTTTTTTGCAACATGTTGGCACCACAGTATGGTCTCAGTCGTCGCTACTGCATAGCATCTCCATGACATATGCAGGTGAAATGTGCAGACTATGAGATGAAGCTGTGCCAGAAAAGGAAAAAATACTGAAAAATATCATTTAAATCAGCCAAAGAAGGTTGTAAGGAAGGAATAATGAAATAGTTCCTACTTGCATTTATCATGGCTCAAGGTAAGAAGAAGAGCTGTTGGTGTAACCAGACTGACAACAAATGGAGACCAGGATATTTGCAGTGACCACTATTTAGCATCATGGGCAGATATATTAATGACCATGAAAGTGCAGAGGAAGGGTTACTTCATAACAATGGCAAGGTTTCTCCAACACAGTTCCCTGTTTCTTATCCACTCTGACCAACTCCATAAACTTTACTAGCTTTAGTATGATCACGCTGTTGCAGTCTTGTGGATTCCTGGTTATGGTGTGTTTCATAGCCGAGCACCTAAGAGTCTTTCCTCTTTGAAAAGACAGGATGAAATTGTCAAAGCACCGTGTCTAGGTGTGCCAGAATGGTGCCAGTCTTGGTCAGAACAGAGCAAAAGAGAAACAGATAGAGGCTTTCAAGACAATTGTTTTTAACCTCAACACTCAGTGCTTCATGCTAAAGTGACAGAACGAATGAGCAAATGAATGAGCAGATAAATAAATAAATAAAATGAATGCAGGTTCTTCTCTTGACTTCATAAAGATTCACTCTATAAAGACACACAAGAAAACAGCCTCTAAATATAATAGGATTAATGATATTGAGAAAGCATAGACATGTAGGCAAAACAACGTTTTATCATATATGGTGGATATATATAGATAGGAGGTTGAATTGTGATAAACAACTGAAATTGTGTATAGTTGCATGGGTAAAGGGAGGTATGCATTAGTTCATTCAATGGTTTAAAAATACAGGCATTGGAAACAAGTCGCAGTGCCATCAAGGGAGACAAACTTATTTTTCAAGATATTGTATAAAGAGTCTGCAATACAAGCATACGTTCAACAAACACACAAAGTACCATACAAGTGTGAATATATACAAGAGATATTATATCAAAAATGGAGTTGAGTATATACATTAGAAAAATCAATCAAACTTTAAGAATCTAATATTAGCATTATGTGCACATGATGAGTGCAGATGGAAGTGGATAATAGACTCACCTGCATGTCATCTAGTATAACAAATTACCAGGAAGTACCATAGGAAGCATAGTGTGCATTTTACAGATGACGGTTCCATATGGATATCATTGAGGACTTGGAATAGAAGGTGAAATGAACAAGACAGAGAAATATGTGGATTACCATTACTGGGTCTGTACAGGTCAGGGATAATGTACCTATGGGTGTACTTGGAAAAATAAAAAAAACATGAAGCACTAAAATAACTTGCAGGTATACTCACAGGCACAATGTTTTTTCACATGGGTACACTGCGTCAGAACCCTATTTCTAACCTCATTTATCCGCTCACTTTATTTTCCCCTGGCCCTACCATTTGAGGTTCATTAATGATAGTCACAGGTTTAAATTTAAGGTGCAAGGGGAAAAATAGACCTTATATGGAGAAATTTGGATATAAGGCCTATATTGTGTCTCTGCAGGGTGATTGAAGATCAGAGAAGTATGACAAATCGGGTAATGATCCTTGTGTTATACTGCCCTGCTGAAGGAAATAGTTTGGAATGGTGAGAAAATCACAATATTTCCCTGGTGGCATGAGGAGTTTTTTCAAATGCCACCTGGGCAAAGGAGATATGAATGAATAAGACAAAGAGGCATCTCTGTCAGAATTGGGGAAATGAGGGCAAATGAAATGAACGTGGATGAATGGGATCAATGGTTACTAGCGTTCAAATACTTCAATGTGCTTAGAATAGAAATGTAGCTACTAGAGGCTGTCCTTAACGCTTATCAGGTTTTCAGTGACAAAGCTAATCAACTATTGTGGTGGAGGGGTGGACAAGGTAAAAGAACTAAGGACAAAAGCCAGGGGATATGAAGATGATCATGATACATACTTTATGACATCACGCACGTTAATATTCAGACAACTGTCCACTGTAATCATGCACATGCTTAGGGACAGTAGGTAAATGAAGATGAAGAATATTCCTGAAAAAAATAAATGATTAGCACTGCTGGGACATCTATATAAATACTTGCATTGAATTCACCGAGCAAAGACCACCAAGTGCAGTGTAGAATGAAGCCAAGTAAGTGGAAACTGGAAATATACTGGAATACAGGAGTGCGGAAAGTGGCAGGTGGTTGTACTAGAGAAAGGCAAGTGATCCCCCTAATACATTGACTCCGTCAAAATATCTAAAAATGAGCTTTGACAATTCTGTCTCATTCCAAACTCATATAGAGGTCCACTTAGCAGTTATACTCCCAGCTATCCTCTATATCTCAGTTTATGTCAACAAGGTTAGGTATTTTGCAATTCAGGTATTTAAGTGCTTAAACAAAACAATAGCTCTGGATGGCCTGGTTGTTTGCCCATTCTGAGAGGAATGGTGAAATCCATGCAAAAATTATAAAAGGATAAGAGGCCTAATGTCACCTCCTTGTTAATACTTAAATATTTATCTAGGTAGAATGTGTTGAATACAGGTAGGATGGTCTCTTCTTTTATGAAGTGTTGGACTAAGAGTTCCAGAATGCATGCCTTTGAATGTACAAATACATTTGGATTGGATGTATCTGTATGTCTGTCTATTTATCCATTCTGTCTCTCTACTGAAATTCTAGACCACTTCATCAATTCAGTGTGTTACCGAATGCCATATCATTGAGCCCTATATATTGAACTTTCGATCCATGGCTATGGATTTTAACATAGGTCAGGTGGAGGTGGGTCCCAGACTCCATGTAACAGCATCTCAAAGAAAGGATGTTTGTCAGATCAGGCTTGATGATCCAAATTTACATGAATATGCACATTGACAAAGTGAATAGCAAACATATCTATATATAGACAGACACCCAATGGAATGGAAAGTAAACTGGCACCTGCCTAGTCAACACCATTTTATCAACACAAACAGATGGTCAACAAATGAGCAATACCAATAATCACTGGGTAGGGGAATATTTACTTTCCCTGGGGATTGTGCTATCTCTGAATTAGTATGTATAATTAGCAGGGGATGTAGTCCAATCCAAGGCTATCTCCATGATATGTGCAGAATGTATTGATATTTGTGACTTCAACATTATGATGTCAATCTACTGGGTGCCAATCTACTGGTCATTCAGGCAATTGTCCAATACTGTTATGTACACATACACACATGCACACACACACACACACACACACACACACACACACACACACACACACACACACACACACACACACACACACACACACACACACATACATATATATATATATATATATATATATATATATATATATATATATGGTTCTACCTGACTTCGTCGACAGCGCAGAAGACCGACATAAGAAGACCGTGGCAGAACATCGACAGTGCAGAAGACCGACACGACGGATGACAACACCAACGCCGAGGATGCCGACATGGGGAAAGGCTGTGTGAGTATGCGGTAGTGACGGACGTTAGGGTGCGAGGCAGGTAAGTGTGGAGATTGACGGTCTGTGGGGATAGGGGTGGGTTAAGTGAGTTAGGTTAGGGAGGCGATAGGGGTTAAGTGAGTTAGGGTTAGGGAGCGATAGGGTGGGTTAAGTGAGTTAGGGTTAGGGGTGGGTTAAGTGAGTTAGGGTTAGGGGGTTAAGTGAGTTAGGGTTAGGGCGGGTAGGTAAGTGTGCGATAGTGACGGACCTTAGGGTTAGGGTAAGTTTTAGTGTGGGCTTGTAAGGATTTTGGTGTGCTTGTGTTGTGTGTGTGGTTTGTGGAATGGGGATGTGTTTTGTTTTAATTGTTATTGTGGTGTGTGCAGTGTATGGGGTTTCGTGTTTGTGTACCGTCGGTTATTTGTTATGTGTGGTTTCGTGTTTATGGACTGTCGAATATGTGGTGTCGGTGATGTGGTTGTCGGTGTTGTGTGGTTTCGACTATGTCAGGTAGAACCATATATATATATATAGAGAGAGATATATATATATATATATATATATATATATATATATATATATTGTAGGTATAGATATATGTATATGTATATGTAAAGCTATACACATTGCTGAAACACTGGTATGTCCCTAAGAGTTTTTTTGCATATATCCCATGGATCTCCAATTCACGAGGTTTAAGGTATTTTACTGTGAAGACTCTAGCTTGTTTGTGTCTTTCTTGCAGTTTTTACTGAATTGTTTGTCTATGTGACCATTTTGCCCTTTAGATTAAATGTTATTTTAGATATTTAGCAGGCACCGTAATGTTTTTGAACATTGGTATTCATTTTAAGCTGTATTTCTGTCTAACAGCTATACAGTCAATTTAAACTGATCCGATGAGATCAGAAAAAGACTGAAATATAGTACATCTTCAGCTAGTGGGATTTTGCTTTATTGGACTGAATGCACCCATAAATATGTAAAACGGAATGGGCATTCACAATCCCTGTAGCAGATTAACTGTTATATTCTTATTAGTTATTTGCATATATCCCATGGGCTCCACTGCAAATCGTTTAAGGTGGTACACATTGAAAACTTTAACTTGGCTGGGTCATTTTTGCAATTTTTACTTAATGGCTTAATAGTGTGACTTTTTTCACCTTTTGGTTTGGATGTTTTTTGGGATATTTTGCAGGCATGATTTTAAGCTTTGTGTTTCAAAAGTATAGCCATATGATCCTATGTCATATGTCATATGTGGTACTGACTGGTCAGAAAAAGGATGAAGCATACCTTGTATATAGCTTGTGTGGATTGGCTTTATTGGTTCTGGATGTGTCCATAAAAATGTAAAACGTAAACAAGGCATGGCCATTCAAAAGCTATATAACTGAAACACTGGTATGTCCTTAACTGTTTTTTTTCATATATCCCATGGTTCCCTACTACAAGAGATTTAAGGTATTCCATAGTAAACATTCTAGGTTGACTGGGTCTTTACTGAAATTGCTATTGACATTGAAATTGTTATTGAATAGCTTTGGCTTGGTTTACATGAACACACAGACTTGTATGTGTGTGTGTGTGTGTGTGTGTGTGTGTGTGTGTGTGTGTGTGTGTGTGTGTGTGTGTGTGTGTGTGTGTACGTGTGTGTGTGTGTATATATATATATAAATACATAGAGAGAGAGAGAGAGAGGTTCCTTCATGTTGGTCATGTTGATGATCGCCTAACCAGCTAATTGATGTACCAGTACACGAACTCCTTTGCAGCAGAATAAGTATTATTTCCTTTTTTGGCTATCTTTAAATATAAGTAACATGTGGGGTGCAGGGATGTCACTCCTCTGTAAAAAAAAAAAAAAATTGTTTTCTGTTTGCATGTTCCAGAGTCATGGCCTGGAGCATGTACAGTTTGCTGTTGAAGTTTTCTGCTTGAGTTTTTTTTTTTTTCCAGTGGTATGTAAGTTGATCTAATCTAAGTCATTCCACTCTCATTTGTTTGTTTGTTGGTTGGTCTACTTGCTTAATTCTTAATTGCTCTTGTGAGGCAAGCTTTTTGTTTGCTTCGTTATATGTCATTACTCTTACAGAGTCCACCATTGCCAAAGTATTTATCTGCTCCAAAGCAACATCTTGTTTGATAGATGTTGTAGAGCTTTGTACTATGTCAGAAGGGCAACTTCAAATGCAGTCACATTTGTGGTTTCAGGTTAACAGTAGTCGCTGTCTGAACATCATTGTTAACATTCTACTTTCCAGTACTAGACTCACTTTCCTGCAACTGTCATCATTCAGGCAGTAGTTTTATCTATGTGGTGCTGTGACCCAAAATTCCTAACAGAGGCATTTACCGTGAGTTAAAGGATTTCTAATATCTGGTAACCATACAAGTGCGAAGAGTAACACACAGGAACAATGTAGCAAGCCTCTTCACTACAATTGCAGTTGGTAATTAAAGACTCTTCTTTCTTTTTCTGCAGGTAAGTACAACAAAGTATGCCCTTGTTATTTGTATGTATATATATATATATATATATATATATATATATATATATATATATATATATATATATGTATATACCCTCTGTTATTTGCCTTAGATAAGTTGTTTTGGCAGTAGTTTCAAAGCACTTAGTTACAAAAGGCATAGTACAAAGATTTGTAAATTTTAATGCATTGGACAGTGTCATTATGCAGGATAATTAGAAAGTATTACATTTAGGATGGAATTTCTCCTGTTTTATGAACAAATGTATTTTTTTTCTGAAAACACTGCCTCAGAGATGTTATGGCCTTTCCTTTTATCCATCCAGATAATAAACCTCTTCAAAATGTATCAATACCTTTTTCTTTTGAGTTCCTATAAATTTTGTGTCACATGACATTCCTGCATATCCTGCCATCCTTTTGACTACTGCCAAACTCGACATTCCATTTTATGTTCAGCCAACTTGCAGAATGACTTTTTATTCTGAACTAGAAAATAGCTAATGCATCTAATAATTTTCAGTGCATTAAAATCTGATTTAAAGCTACATTATTATTACTGTTGCCATTTCCTGGGGGTAATAATGCCCTTCAGGCTGGATGTGTTAAGAACAAAACAGGCTTACCAGAAGTAAGGAGGCTTTCTGCCTCAGTATTTGGTCTTCAAACACTCAGAGCTTATGCAAGAGAAATCACATTGGAGTTCCTGCTAACACTGCTGCCTCACTGTATTTCAAGTTAAGCAGTTCAATTTTCATTTGGGGTGCACCTATATGTAGTCTGTATGCTCTATCTAAGATTCCCTGTGGGTTTTCACCAGGTATTCTTATTCCTCTCACGTCCTAAAATGATCCTCTGAATTTCATGCAGTGTAAGTCCCATGTGATGATGAGTGTTTGTGTGTTTGCATGTGTGTTTATGTGTTTGCCTGTGTGTGTATGTGTGTGCCTGTGTGTGTGCGCCTGTGTGTGTGTGTGTGTGTGTGTGTGTGTGTGTGTGTGTGTGTGTGTGTGTGTGTGTGTGTGTGTGTGTGTAACTATTTGAAATAATGGGCCCTATAGAGAGAATCCTGAAGCACAGAGACCGAATTGCCTAAATATTTGACTTACTTATGCCAAGTCTGAGCCATTTTCCAGAACATTCCCTTGTCTTTGAGGCATGGCAATGTTGGATTTGTTATATATAGATTCAGGGGGTGTAATGCCTTGGCTCCCCTTCAAAAAAATATGTTTAAAGGATACTAGTGATGTTTGAGCTTCACTCTTGTTCTGAAGTTTGAAAGTGCCAACATTTCAATGGAGAGCCATGTGTGAGTGTTTATGTATATGGGTAAGTGCATATATATGTGTGTGTGTGTGTGTGTGTGTGTGTGTGTGTGTATGTGTGTGTGTGTGTGTGTGTGTGTCTGTGTGTGTGTGTGTGTGTGTGTGTGTGTGTGTGTGTGTGTGTGTGTTTGTACATTCTGCTATGGATCTGCACTCTTGTCAGGCTGAGCTTGTCTATCTCGCATACACTGGGTTTTGGATTAGGATCCAAGTTTCCCCGGAACAATACATTTGATTAACTGTTAGTCAAAGAAAGAATAAATGAATGAATGAAGTTAAAAATGGAAAAAGTCAATAGCCCACTGCACACATGCTAAGAAATAGAACAGGTTCAATTGCTAATGAAATGTTACTATCATCTTTCCGTATCTTCAGATGCACAGCTTGTTTAACTGAGAGTATGTGTATTACTAGATAGCATCTTCTGTTCTTGACTATGAAATGTTCATCATTATCTCGTAAGTCTGGAAATGTCTCTTTCCATTACTGCTACCAATGTTTTTTTTTCTTTCCATGCTTGGAGAATGGCAGATGAAACAATATGCACTTAATTTTATGGAGACATTTATAGTGACACTTTAACCTGCACAAAACTGCTCTGTAACTTGAATCATATTAATTTACTGAGGAGAGAAGACATATAATTAGAATGTGAAGGTTTCTCTAGGAATATGAGGAACAGATTGTTTTGTCAGATCCAGTGTTCTCCAAATCATAAACTGATCACTTTCTAATAACATTCAAACTGCCTTAAATTGTCTATACTATAGGCATATGAGCTAATGTCTGCTCATGATTTATAAGCTAGTATTTTAATCTCTGTTTGACACAGATGAAGTACAATAGCTGATTTTTTTCTAGATATTCCCCTCATTCATTGAAGTCGTAATGAGGTATATAACCGTCCAGGTTTTTGTCCTGAACCCTTTAATACATTATCCCTTTTCACAATTTCTTGCAATAACAATTGCATTCATGTTAACTAAGTAACTGTAGTGTTCCTGATTCATACGTCCAACATCCAGCCAGGAGAAGAATGTTGAAATTTTCTTAAACCTAATATAGATTTCTGTGATAGTTAGCAACAATCACCTGATTTACTATGGTCAGATGGCAAATCAGGAAAAAATATAGAGTATTACACTAGCAATATTATATTCTATACATTTAGGGATTGAAGTAATGACAGCAGACAGAGATATGACATTTACAATAACATGGGTATTTATATATGAAAGCATTTTCCTTTTTTGTTGATGAGAAATAAACATGACAGGTAGAGAATGTTTTAAGCAGAAGTACCTGACGTGTGCAACATAACAGCTCTACAAAAAGAACCAAAACATTTTTACAGACAGCCAGGTATTTATCAACTAAAAGTGATATTTCCAATGAAATTTATTCAAGAACATAATTCAATTTAGCAGTTTACAAAAGTCCTTAATTTATAATGATATGCATTGCAATTCAGAAAGGATTACTAAGGGTGCAAAGTCTTAAGGGAATGAGTTTTCTCTCATGATAATCCTCTACAATTCAGAAACTACAGTACCACCACGGTTTCTCACGGAAGTACACTACTGCCATGGTTTCTCACGAAACTACACTGCACCACATCTTCTCACACGTGGGAGCATAATGCTAATGAGGCAACCTGGGGGGCGTGTCCAATGCTAATTACCTTCTGCTTTCCATTATAAATAAATGAGGCTACTGAGAAATTTAACAGTGATAAAAGATGATAGTCACTTTTTGAATTCGATGGATGAACTCATAGTCATAATAGTTCAGCAACGTCCACAGCAGGGGGGGGGTTGGGGAGTGCATGTGTAAATGTGTGTCAGAGTGTGTGTGTGTGTGTGTGTGTGTGTGTGTGTGTGTGTGTGTGTGTGTGTGTGTGTGTGTGTTTGTGTGTGTGTTTGTGTCTGTGAGTGTGTGTGCGTCCATGTGTGCGTGTGTGCATATGTGTGCCTGTGTGTGTGTGTGTGTGTGTGTGTGTGTGTGTGTGTGTGTGTGTGTGTGTGTGTGCGCATGTGTGCATGTGTGCGTGTGTACATGTGTGTGTGTGTGTGTATGTGTGTGCTTGTATGATTTGTAGGTGGGTATGTGTGGGTGCTGCAGAGACAAGAATGGAGCCAGATGAGTTAGGTTCTCATTGGCATCAAATAAATGAGGTAATTATGTAGTAGCACCATTTGTATCAAACTCATACCACATAATAATGCACAACCTTCTACATTCCAACACAGACAGCACCAAAATAGGTCAAGTCAGAACAAGGCAAGCAAGCACCAATGCTGCCAAAAATAACTACATTATGGCATTGCAAACCACCCTTGGGAGTGGTTTCAGAATGGTTCCAGTCCCCAGGTAATAAGAAAAGAAATCCAAAAAAATTTAACTGGGTCAGACTACAGACAATAATAGTTGAGAACAGTTTCTCAAATATTTAAAACAGGATAAGATTCAGAAAAGACAGTATTTAGTCACAATAAGTAGTTATGACTGTAACAGAAGTAGCCCCAAGCAATCAAAGAATCTAAATATTACTGTTTCCCTGTTTGTACAGAGGCTGTATCCCAGTGGACACACTGGATAGATGAGGGATCCTAATAGAGAGATAAAAAAGGGTCCTAATGGAGAGATGATATAAAAAATAAAAAGGGAGTAATGTTGCTAGAAATTATGTACTCTGTTTTTACAAAATCTCACCATAAAAACAGTTGTATGCAGATTGTGTTTATATATCATTGAAAGAGCCAGGTCAAAAAATAAAAAATAAGACTAGGTGTATATGGTCCAGGATAAAAAAAGGGTCCATGCCTGGCAAATGTACTGGTGTCAGTACTGGGAAATAAAGGGATTGTAAAAGCCTCAGAACACTGAAACATCCTTGTTTAGGACTAGGCATTGCTACAAGTAACCCCCTCTGGATGAAGGAAGCAGCAATGCCCCCCACCAAAAATATAATAAAAAAAAAGAATGATAGACCAAGCAAGACACATAGAGACCATAAACTGGGCTACCACTGATAAGAATGAGATTATGTATCGGTTTTATCCTACAACAATTCCAGAATTCCCACAAAGATGATATGTAACAAGAGCAAGAAAGCAGTTAGAAGAAAGAAAAAAGAAGTTAGAAGGAAGAAAAATAAGTGCATCAGAAAACCATTAAGAATTATAAACAAAACATGTGAGGCCATTAGTAGAACAAATCAGATCAGAGCAACACTTAGATAAAGAAACTTTAGATCACTTGGCAAAATATGTGAATGATTAAGTGCTCGAAAAAAGAACAAAAAAGGCTATTGAAATGGTTAAAAAGGACGTGTTTGCTTGGGATAGAAAAAAATGTTATATAGTGTAATATTTATCAGGAAAACAGCTGTGCTAATCAATGGTCACTGCAGTTTCAAAGATATGTGTCAATCTATACAGACAAAGACATCCATACTTGGCAAATTTAACAAAGGGAAGGACAAAAGAAGAAGAAATTGAGAAACTAAATATTCAGTGAGGAAGAAAAACAACTGAGAAGTGAAATGATCTATGCAGAAAATCTGATGCAGGTAATGTTATAACATAATGAGTCTATGAATTCCCAAGACATAGCATCAAATAAAATGAGATACGTGTAGAGAATATGCTACAGAGTAAAATTCTAGAACCTTTTGCAGAATACCAGCGTTAAATTCCAGTCAGCATTGCATAGCAAGGGGATATAGCAGGAATCAGGCCATGGAGGAGTATCTCAGCCAAAAATAAAATGATCTAAGGGAAGACATGCTTGATTTAATAGAAATAAACAGGCATATTATAACAGTTGTAATACAGACTACAAAAATTATTAATACACAAAGTTTTAGAAGAGTGGTGAAATGTACTTAGGACAATAAAGAGAGATTTATTTCTCTTAACAGCATACCTCTCAATCTTTCAGTGCAAGAAATCTTGATAAAGCCAGAAGTAATAGTGGAACAAATGTCCAATAATAGGGACAGATTTTAAATATTGCTCCTATAAACATAGAAAGTTTTTAGAATAAAAGGTTTTGCACTATTATGTATTTTCTGAAGGATATGGTTTAAAACTCAAACGTCTGTCATTATTTAATATTACTTAATGACTTCAACCATCAATGAGTTGCCAGAAAAGCATATATTTTATGAGGAATAGACCAAAAATATGAGGTAAAACTCTGTACATTCTGTGAAAATCTAGACAGTTGACAAGTATGCTTAACAGACATAAATAGAACAGGCAAACCATTTATTAAAAAAAATATTAAGCTAACTACAAATGGTTAAAACATTCCCAGATAATATAACATGACATTTAGCCTTGATAAATGTGCAAGTGTAACTTTCATATCGGGAAACTGAAGTACCAAGAAAATATGAGCCTCAGAAAGGAATGTCATAACAATCCCGAACAAGCAAGAAGGTATAAATACCTTGGAAGAGATGAAGGGCCAGCAATAATGCATGAAGAAATTAGAACAATTGTTAATAGGGAATATGCTACAAGACTTAAGATAGTATTGAAAAGTGCACTGACATCAAGGAAGAAGATACAAGCTGTAAATCAACCTGTTCTTCTTGTTCTGACTTACAGCTTTGTTGAGATTGACTGGCCCCAAAGTGTTACAGAAAAGTGATTCATGTTATCAAATGATTTATAAAATCAAATGCATTGCAAGAATATAGATCACATGGTATGAAGGAGTTATATCCCTGCTATAGGTCTGCAGTGATGAGACAGCATCAGATCCAAACATAATGAATGCTTTAAACCACAAAGTAAATAAGTCTAAAGTAACATCTTCGCTCAGATTAAAAGAAGCATTTTGGAAATGAGTGTGAATGGAACTTTATCCAGAAGCAGTTAAAATAATCATGCAAAAGAAGTGTCAGAAAAGAAGAGAAAATATAAAGAGCATGATTAGAAAAAAGGGAAAGAAAACTGGAAAACCACAACTGTAATAGAAAGTATACAGAACTCCTGGAATAACCATATGATGATGAAGAGTTGACACATGAATGGCAAAATAGGTCAATTTAAACCAAAAGATGACAGGTAACAATGGCAGCTCAAGAAAGTGTCCTATGTACTTTGTTGGTTTATGAAGTCTACATAAATGTGGAATATACAGACAAATGTACATTCTGCAGTACAGAACTACAAACAGTTATACATCTTGTTGCTGGTTATGATATACTCATGACTTCCGGCTGGTATACTAAAAAAATAACTAAGTAACAAGAATTTTGCATAAGGGATTGCACAAATTATACATACACAGGTAGCTGTGAAGCATTGAAAACATGGACCACAAAGAATTACTGGAAATAAGGCTGGGACTAAATGGGATCATCTCATACCTACAGTTAAAAAAAAGTAGAAGGAAGAAAACCAGAAGCACTAGTCATAGAAAAAATGAAACAAAAATAAAGTATTATTAACCACTGAAATAGTGGCACCTAGTGATTATGGTATCCAGGGTACATAATCATAAAGCAACAGAGCATGCAAGTAGAAATTAGAGCAACATGGGATGAAGACAATCCTAAATAATAACCTCACCAGCTTACTTAAATATGCTACCAATACATTTAGCTCCATATGAAATTCAGAAGGAGGCAGGCCTGGGTGCATTGTTAAAGCAAATTATTGCACTCTTGGAAAACATTAAGATTTGAAGCAATACTACACTGACTCAGCAATGGGGTCCATTCCTTTCATGGTATTAGAAGTCAAACACATTTGGAGAAATCAAAATAAGCAGAAACTGCTTTAAAATGTGCTTTGAGCATCTGAAAGATATATATTAGAAAATTGATTGTGCATCATTGATATTTAAGTGGGATTAAATGATGGCCACCAAGCTGCAAATGTACATCGTGGATGACTGTTGGGGGTGTATGTGTTATATTGCAACTCTTCTGCACAGATTTGACACAGATTCCAGGATAAGTCTTTTTCAATGGTGAAGGTGTGTACGCGTTATATTGTAACTCTTCTGAACAGATTTGACACATATTCCAGGATAACTTTTTGCCCGTGGTGCTAAACATGAACCACGCAGCTACAGTATACTACAGGAACTAAATTACTCAGTTTTGAATATATTTTATTATGTATGACTTCCATAACTGTGCAGTAATTCACATAGTCAGTTCCACTATATAACAGATATCACATCAGGTTGCAAAAGGAAATCAGTGATAAAGATCTTCTCTATGAAAACATGGCCTAGTATGCCAATTTAAATATTCAGGAGTACAGTTTGGTGCCCTATTTTGGAATAGCTGATTGGTCATTTCAGTTTTTGGTGATCCCTGCTAGACTAACAATGCATGCAACTGAACAGCAGAACATTTGATAATCCAGTTCTTAGTTTACTAAAGTAAGCTATGAGCAAGGCACTATATATAGAGACACCAAAAGAGATGCATATACTTATAAACTAATGAGAAAACATGGTTTGATGTCAGTCTTTTTAAAAACACCTGCAGTTAATTATAAAGAAGCAGTGGAGCAAAAATGTTATACCAGAAAGCAGTTATTTAATCTGATAGGTCAAGTTCAAAAAGATCCCCATTGATTCATTACCATCATGGCCATGTTGCAGCTGTGCTAACATGATTAACCTTCTTAGAATGATAGAGCAACTATGCTAATCATATACACGTGTGAAACATAGCAGAATGAGAATCCTCTCCTCAAGCCCAAGCTTGTGGCCACATCATGGAAGGCAACTGCACAGTCACATCTACATACACAAAGTAAACAAATGAGTGTGCACAGCAGCAGAATGTACTACATACACGTACACAAAAACAGAGTGCACTACAAACATCATAATCTGAAGCAAGTGCATGCTTGGGTCTGTAGTGTGGATGTAATCAAGAGCATCAGATAAGTAAAACAAGAAACCATGTGCAAAGGAAATCATAGCAAAAAACAGACGAAGAGTGATGGTGTAGAGTTCATTGACTATAATCAGAGAGATGTCTAATATTACTTGAAATGTGATGTGTGTAACCAGTCATGGAAATTTTCAACATTAAAAATGTGTAGGACAATACAGCCACTTAAGGCATTTTAAATTATACACAAGCACACCCCTTAACCTCTAATGCAAAAATAGTAGACACATATGAATAATGTGGGAAAAAGGCACAGAATTAAGGAAACATGTAAACAGTGCTATTATATATTGTGAAAGTGGATAGAATAAGAGTTGTGGCATCTGCATGCATTTATGAAGGATATGAAGTCAGAAACTCAAAGAACTGTCATTATAGACTGCAATCCTCAACATGTGCTAGAGAACCAAAAATATCAGGAACAAAAACATATAACTATGAAGCAAAAGGACAAATTGTGAAACTCATAACAGGTGAGAAGTATATACACTAAACCAATAGTGTGATGTAATCACACGTACATACCTAACAACATTGCAGTTTGAGCCACGCACCTGTAATAAACCATAAAGTTGGGTTAGAAATAGAAAATGGTTTGTTCCAAAATGGGTTAAGTTAACACTGCAGTCCACACACCAGTATATCCACATTGTATTGTTATGGTGAGACACTGCTGATGTCATCGTGAAATGGGTCACAAAAACACATACCTATGATTTATTACACACGTGCAGGCTGATTTCAATAAAACAAAGCAAGTAACAGACCTCAAGGTAAGCAGGCCTAGATCTAACAGATGACAAATTTATCATAGAAACATCTTAACAAGTGTAGCCAGGCAAGCAGTCATGATGCAACACTCTCCCACACACACAACATACTACACATCTTGCAATATCCACACATCACTTGCATAGCCATTAATAATGCAAATACCCTAAGCAGCAATCATAATAGTAGCATAAAAATCCATATAAATAAATTATGTTAAGACAATGGTAAAGTAACCCACTTTATTAGACATAATCATGACAGGATAGCTAACCTTCTGGGAAATATTAATACATGAGAGCACTAAAAGAGACAACATTAAGGATGACAATGAACCTCTGCTGATGTAAAAAACATGATCCAGATTACTGAACAGAAGCAGTGGGATCAGAGGTTACTGAAATAACACATTTCTATGGTATGGAACGGTTACTATAAGGCAAACAAAATGCACATATCTGTGTTTGAACTTTTGACTTTGTTAAATAATATACTCGCAAGAATAGGTTATTAGCAACTTGTGCTGAGTACTCATGACAGATATGTAGCTACCAAATAAATTTCAGGGGAAGAGACAGCTCATATCATGCAAAAAATGCACATACCTTGGTTTGCGCAAGAATGCATTCAATGGAGGAGAATATTAGCAAGGCATGCAAAAAGAATAGGCAGGAAAGAGTTAGCTGCAAATACCTTTCAGAAAAGTGATATCAGGAAAGCAAAATGCAAATGTCTGGATTTGACCTCTTGATTTCCTCCAAGGATTTATTCATCTGAAGGGGGTATTAGCAAGGCATGCTAGCTGAGTACTCAAGAAAGAGGTGCATACCAAATACATTACAGGGAAACTAACAAGGTGATAAGCAAGCAATATGCACTTACAGTAGACTGCCTCTTATCCAGTCTCACTGGGATCAGACCTTAGGGTGAATAACTGAATGGCTGGTTAATTAGAAAATGCATACAAAATAGCATTTATAGGTTATAAATCAGCTAGAATAACAAGATTTGTGTGAATATGCACTTTTTATGAATATGAAGTCTGAAACTCAAATGACTGTCATTGTTTAGCCCAGAGGAGGTGGAAGTGATGTGCTTCTCTGTTGTGTTTTGCTAGGGCTATGGCAGAAATGTGATGGCTGGTTTAAGAAAAGGCTGGTTAAAAAGGGCAAGATAAGAGGGAGTCTACTGTATCTGTTTTTAAAATTATTACTATTTGACATTGGTAATAGAAATTCACAGACGCAGTTGTAGTATAGCAAGACAGAAGGTGTTCAGGGGTGCGAATGCACATAAACATACTTTTAAAAACACTGCTGTGGAATGTAAAATGTGCCTGAACAATTTCCATTTCCTTTCAGTAAAGAAAGCCACCAACCAATGTATGATGTCAGTGAAGCATGGACTCTGTCAGATCATGAACATCATATGCTACCAACTTTTATGCTTACATGGCATTATTGACATGATAATAACAGCCATCAGTGTTTTATAGGTGAGATCGGCCAAAGTTTGACCCCTGCCTGTCTTAATCATTCCGCTTTTAGTTGCTCACTTGCTAATGATGTCACAGAACAAGTTATGTAAATCTTGTCAGAAATAACACCTTTAGGGAAAGTCGTCAACAATTTGTTTGTGTATGAATATGGTCATAATTAAATGCGAGCAAAACCATTAGGAGAATACCCTCTAGTGTAAAAGTGTCATATCCAAGTAGACTTTATCACTAAATGCCTGTTAAGTAAGTCATTATTGCATAACAGCAAGTGTTTTATTCACTGCTAAAGTGTCTTACCAGATTGTAATCAAACCCCTGCCTACCTAACCTCATGGCTGCATGACTTGAATTAGCTGATACCACAGAAATATTTGCATACCACTTTTGAGAATTAACTTATTTGAAGGAAGAGTGACAACATTGTGGACGACTGATAAATGAGCATCTGTAATCAGTGGATCACAAACCTCAATATACCTTTCAGACAATTTGAACATCACATCAGGGTTACAGTGAACTGTGGAAGTTGTGATAGTTGGCATAGTAAATGTCTACATATGCCTATATTACTTTTGTTGTCTTCTGTGCATCGAGTCTTAAGTTACACTGCATGACAGTCAGCATAGCTAAGCATCTGAAGGCAAATGTTCAGCAGTTTGTGCCATAGAATGAGAGATAAGATTTACTATTCCTCAGCCTTGGATAGCAATGGTGCTTTGTGCTAACTGTCACCCAAAGAAAGATACACCATGTATATTCCTAAACTGTGCAGTTAAGCATCTCACATCACATCTGATTAGGAAATCTTGCCTGTATGTTATCAGCTGCTGGTTACACACTGATATGAGGTATATGCTGCTAGATTTGAACACCTGCCTATCTAACTCACAATCTCTAGAGCTATTCAATAGCTACAAATGCCAACACATTGTAACACAGTTGTCAGAAAGTACACAGCTGAAGGGATAACATCAGCTGTGTGTTTGAATACATACGGTCTCTCTTGAAAGAGAATTCAGCACCTGAAAGATCAAAACATTCCACCTCTGAAAGTGTTACCACTATAGAGAATTGCATAAATCACAATTGTCGAGTAAGTCATTCCTGCTTCTAGCCAGTTGCTTTTTTACACACTCATACAAGGTACATATTGCCAGAGTCAAATATCTACCTGCCGAACTCACAGTCTCTTGACTTGTCCGCTAGCCGTAGATGTCACAGAATAACTTGCTCAGCATAAGTAAGAAAGTATCAGTTGAAGAGAGCATGACACATGTATACAAGAATGAGCAATGTCTATATTTGAAACAGATACTGGCAATTTGTAGATCAGAAGCTCCAATACAGCATATTGATAATTATAATATCACATCAGAAGTACATAAAACCATAGAGCCTGTTATAATAATAACTGTCTCCTCATGCAGTTATCAATATTATTTTCTGTTGCATACCAGAGCTAACCATATTATCATGAGGAGTAGCACATGAATGTGTCAAAAGACAAATTGTGATCAGCGCTTGTCAAAGGACATGAGATTTCAGCTACCATTACCTAAATATGCACGGGGCACTGCTTAATACAGAGCATTACCCGATGGTGAAAGTACAAAAGGTAATTTATTGTACAACTCAAATCTTAGGTCCATATGTGTGATGTGATCCAGTGCAGTACTTCACATGAATTGTTGTGGCAAGGCATGATATACGCGTGTAAGACTGATGCTACGTAGACATTACTGTAATGGAAGTGATGATGGGATAAATTATATGCTATACAGCAATGCTATATCAGGTAAAGTCACTGATGAACTTGTGAACTTGGACCATGATATGTCTGATAAGTAGTAGGTGAAGGAATGTCCAGAATGGAAATCATAAGGATGATGACATATGGATTCAACAGGATGCTGGTGGGTGATAGTGACATCTGTAACTCAGTGGAGTGCAAACCCATGCATCCCTGAGTTTTATTCACATGATCGCTGCATTATCCATTGTTGTCATTAAGTCCTTCTTGTATGTGTTCATCAGTGACAATTTGCTGTTATGTGCATAGAGTGTGCAGGATAATAGCATGACATACAGGCAAATGCTGACAATAATATCCTCAATGATATCACTGTGTAAATATGTCTGTATGTGTACATGTTCAATGGCACACACTGTCAGAATGAGAAAGACTAGGATGAAACAATCCCAGCCTCACTTACATACAGCACTGTACTGAATGCAGTGACATAGACTCCACATAGCATGTATATATTGATCCAATAAAGAATATAAAATTAGCAGAGGTCAGTGACTCTACTTTCATTCTGTCAGAATCAATTACTGATTAGTAAAGCTGCCATGCATAGATGCATAAACTATGACAAAATCTTAGCGAATGCAAAATTATTTTTTGAGTTTTTGACATAAGAAAAGAACTATCAGTAGGCTTTGTTGCTCAATTCTAACCATCATGCAAATGCTGAGTACAAAAACAGAAATTTCTCTTTATAAGCCATATGTGGTCACGTGTGTGGCATTTGCATTTATTTTTTTAACAGATTACAGGTGTGAAATGGAATGATAGGACAGAAATGAAAATGGGAAGCAAGCAGAGAGTAATACAGTAAGTGAGTAATTCAGAAATGAGCAGGATGTTACCTGGATAGGACCATATCTATCCACTTCTTCACAAGGTTACAATGTGTATGTAAAATAATATAGACAGATTTGGATTCCCACATCATAAATGATGTGTGAGAACAACTTAATAATGTTGTGGACCGATTTGTCCAAATCAGTTGTGTAATAAAGAACTAGCCTTAATGGATAATTATGTACATGGAGGCAGGGGAACAAGTGTTTTTTTTAATTTTTTTAGAGAGAAAGAAACATTGGGAAAGGAAGTTGGAAATATCAGGGTTAGGTATGTAGGGTAGGTTAGATAGCAGAGGCTAACATACAGGGCATACATGACAGACAGGGATGGTGATGGACATAAGAGGGAGGGGAACACCATGATGAGGGATAGCTATGGGTTTTTAGAGGCACAGTCTCTAATGGTGTGAACATAGATGGAATTTAATTCTTATCCTCAACACTGTTACCATTGTCTCCTGCCACAGAAACCTTGAGCAGTGCTGAAAGGAACAATCATTTTGCAATTTGCTAGAGAATTTTCTACATATTTCTGATTTGACTACTGAAGCCTCACTCTACTATCTCCTTGACCAGCCCTGTCAGCTCCTGTTGATTAACATAATTGCCAAGCTACATAATTATTTTTTGTTTTTTGCCATAGGACAAGACCTGCTTTATGTCAACTGTCAACGCAAAGAATGACCACAACATTTGGTAGTTGTAGTTTAAATGACAGTTGTTATGTATGTGTGTGATATTCTTGTGTCTTAACTGACATCATTATTGTTTTAGGAGAAGACAAATATAGAGGACAGGGCAATACATTCTACTTGTGAGGGGATGTGAACCCAAGCATATTCAAGGAATATTTTGACATTATCATAAGCCTTGTGTCACTGCTTTGATTTGTTTCACATACTCAGCTATTTGTGTATTTGGCCCACATGTTTTCTCCATTATGACTTACTTCCTAGTGATAATTGGTGGAGAAATGGTGGAGAGTATTTTTACATGGGGACGGAAACAACATTTTTCATCCAGCAAATTTGCTATATCCTCTGTGTCCATATAGGTAGTTCCATTCATTATTAGTTCAGCACATTGTTGGATGTTGCTTTTAAAGTCCAAAATTCAAAGTCAAAAGTAACTTTATTGTCATTTAGATCTGTTGATTAAATGATATTCCATGCAATCAGCTCATCATGGGACAAAGAAGAAATCACATACATAGAAAAACGATTTAAAACAACATATAATAATACTACCACCATCTTATAAATCAACTCTACACTTAAGTATACAGCTACATATATTCCTAGAAACACATACTTGTTAAGATATTAAAAACACACATCTAGCAGCAAGGTTCAAGTAATAATATTGTATATGAACCGTGCACCACGTTATGGGTGAACAAGCACATAGCAGTAGTATCTGAAGAAAAAGTATTGTACCTGGGTTAGTAGTATAAATTATAATGGTTGGCTGGGCTTAAAAAATAATAGATAAAATAATATCTCATAATGAATGGGAAATCCTAATATTCTGACATGTCAATGATCAGACCTAATGTTGGAGTTAAGAAGCCTGATCACCTTCAGATAAAAACTGTCTTTGAATCTAGTTGTTCTGCATCAAATACTGTGGTATCCTTTACCCAATGACAGACTCATAAACAGACTATTTGCAGGATGAGTTGAGTCATTTAGTATTTTGATGGATCTTTCTAGACTCCTCAATGTATAAAGATCCTGGATTGTGAGCAGACTAGTGACAGTTATCCTCTCGGCAACTCCAGCCACTCTTTGCAGGGATTTCTTATCTGTGACTGAACAGCTCCTATACCATAACAAAAAGCTGGATATTAGGATGCTTTCAATTACTGCTGTGTAGAAGGCGGAAAGTGCTGACAATGGTAGTTTTGCCTTTGCGAGTCTTCTCAAAAAGTGGAGATGTTGGTGTGCTTTTTTTACTATGTGGCAGGGGTTCCCGGACCAAAAGATGTCAACAGAGATACGAACTCCGAGGACATTTTTACTGCTTATTATTTCCACCATCTCTCCATTGATCAGGCATGGTGTATGGGGTATTTGATTCTTCCTGTAGTCTACAATCATCACTTTTGTTTTACTTACATTCAAGTCAAGGTTGTTTCTTTCACACCAGGCAATCAGTGTGTTAACCTCTTCTCTGTATGCACTCTCGTTCTCTCTCCCCTGAAGAGACCCACGACTGTGGTGTCATCAGCAAACTTAATCATATGATTTGTACTGAAGCTTACTGTGCAGGCATGGGTTAGGAAAGTAAACAATAGGGGGATGAGAACACAATCCTGAGGAACACCTGTGTTGAGTGTTATGCTCCTAGAGGTATTCTTTCCCACACAAACCATCTGTGGCCTGTTAATAAAAAAGTCAAGGATACAATTACAGAGGCATTTCTGATTGCCAGATGTACTAGCTTATCACTCAATTGCATAGGGGCAACTGTGTTAAATGCTGAGCTAAAGTTGAAAAATAGCCTTCTCACATAACTATCCTTGCTCTCAATGTGCTCAAGATCAAGATACAATGCAGCCGCTGTTGCATCAACCATGGATCTGTTTTCTCTGTAGGCAAACTGCAGTGGATAAAAAGTTGATGGCACTTCCACAGACAGGTGTTTCTTGACTAGTCTCTCAAAACATTTCTCAACTGTGGATGTTAGTGCAGCAGGCCTGAAGTTGTTCAAGCTGGAGGGTGAGGCTTTTTTGTATAGAGGGATGATATTCATTACTTTGTAACATGAAAGGACATTTGCTAGGTCAATTGAGGTGTTAGATATATCCATGAGCACTAAACATAGTTGGTCTGTACAGCTCTTTAACACCTTAGCCAAGATATCATCTGGACCTTACATCTTTTTGGGTTGACTTTCTGTAGCACCGTTTTTACTTCCATCGGTCTAAGGCTGAGTACTGCATCATACTGCTCTGTGTGTAACATTTGCACAGTTGTGGTGTTCCTCTCCACAAGTCTTTGAAAAAAAAGGTGTTCAGCCTGTCTAGGAAGTTGGTGTTATCATCACATTGTGCAGCCCTTGTTTTATAGCCTGTAATTTGTTGTATGCCCTGCCACAACTGTCTGGTATCCCTAATGTCCTCCAAGTGGTTTAGTACCTTCCTTCTTAGGCTCTTTCATGCCTTTCTTCAGGTTTTCCCTTGCACACATAAGGCTTCCCTGTCATTAGTCCTGAATGTTGAATGTCATGCTTTCAGAAGATCATAGACCTTACTTGTAACCCATGGCTTTTGGGTATCTCTTGTGATGATGCTTCTTACCTCTGTGACATTATCAACGCACTTTGTGATGTAAGCCATCACTGCTTTGAGTATTCATCTAGGTCAATGTGCTGGTCTATGCTAATGGAAAGAGCAAATAAATTATAAATTATCATAGATAATATATTTTATATAAAATTTTAATTTCTGGGAAATGTGCATATTATGGGTTAAGGTATTGCATCTGTTTCTTAGTGTGTTTTACATTTTATGTGGATCTATCACTTTAATTTTATTTAGAAGGTTTGAATGTTTTTTAAATTTGATGATGCAATTAATGATGTCACTAATACAATTTATTTAAATGCAAAAGTTAATGTGATGCTTTGTATTCTGATGAAGTCTCTGTAACGAGATGAAAGCACTTAATACTATTAAAATGATTTGGTGAATATTATTGCATTACGTATAGTGGTGGTATAGATAGTTTTTTATATTTCAATGTGCTGGTCTGTTGTGGGTACCTCCTTGAAAATGCTCCAGTTAGTACACTCAAAACAATCCTGGAGAGCTGATAATGCTCTTGCAGGCCAAATCCTGATCTGTTTCATCATGGGTTTCTCCCTGACCAGAGCAGGACTATAAGCAGGCATCAGCATGATAGAAAGATGATCCAAGCCACCAAGGTGTGGATGCTGCACTGCTTTGCAGGCTTGCTTTATACTTGATGTACACTTTATCCAAGGTACACCTACTCCTTGTTTGAAAGTATACATGCTGGTAGTAATGGGGGAGTACCGCCTTTATATCAACCTGATTAAAATCACCAGCTATCACATGAGGAAACTCAGGGTGTTCATTTTGCATGCCACAGGTAGACCGGTACGATTTTGTGAGTGCCTCATTTGTGTTTGCAGTAGGTGGGATATACACCACTGCTCTGCAGATTTCATTCAGCTATCTGAGGTTGTGGACATAATTGAGGAAAGCCTTAATGTCTGTTTTTAGTATGGAAGACTATTTATCCCTCAAATTTGTCTTTGGTGGACTTGATTGCCCCCCTGAGTTGCTTGTTTTGATTGAAGAGGGAGTTTTTTCCCTTGTTAGGTAATGCCTTTCCTGTTCTTGGACATGATTTCCTTTTTTTTGTTATATGACCTATTTATAGTGGAATTTCTCTACAATCACTTGTTTTGGAGGTTGTCCTATGTTTATTTCAGGTAGGAACACCTGTTTGTATGCAGCTATGTACAGGGTTTCCACAAACAATTCTGCACTGGCAGCTGTCTTCTTGGGATTGTGGGGCTTGGAATTTTGCAAGACTGTCTCTTAATAGAGGTAGTTAGCCTTGGAATAGTTGTAAATTTTCCATGGTTCGCTGGGTCCCAGACTTAACACTTATTTCAGAGAAGACAGCTTTGTGGTCCAACCTGACCAAAGAACTTACCCTAGGGGGAGTGCATCTTTCCCTCATGTTTGTGAAGACCATTTCAAGGACATTTATGCTGCTGATGAGTGTACAGGCTAACAGTTCAAAGATGTTTGTGTTAACAAAGTGCAGGAATATTTGTGTCATCATGTTTGAGGATATATATGATTCTCAATTAATATTTCGGAAGTTAAAATTGCCATAAGCATTGTATTATAATATATTTAATGGTAAGTGTCTCCAATGCATTCATGTACATGGTTTAGCTTTATGGGTCATGGAGGTGGACCTATAACTTGCAAGGATATGGTATGAGACTTTACTTATGGTAAGCTGGATGTGAAGAAGCTCAAGTATGCCACACTGTTTGGCCTGCCTTGAGATGTGTTCTTGTTTGATGAAACTAAGACGTCCCCACTTTTAGACCCTACCCGTGTCATAACTGATTTAAGTGTGTGGAACACACTGATTGGGTGCTCTCTGCAGCTTTAAACATATTCTCGGTAACTGCGGTGATATCTACTTTCACCAGGGTGAGGAGAGCTTGCAGGGGGTTGAATTTCCTATTTAGACACCTGGTACTAAGTAGTAACACCTTTGCATTATTCTGAGTTGGTTTAGCTATGTCTGTGGGTTTCTCATGTTGGCTCGACCTAAAAAGACACTATGAATGTGGGCAATGTTTTAGCCAATATTTGAAAATCTGGGGGAGACAGGTGCTGACCATCCCTGTCATAGCAGCATGGTCTACTTCATCCTCCCAGACAGACAAATATCACACCCCCTTGGAGAGATTAGACATCAAAAAGTTAGCCAATTATTAAAGTCAATTATCTTCTGTTGGTACTGTGGCATCATCTTTGGAGAAGGTAGGACGCTGTTTAATGCAATGTTCAACCAGGCTGGAATGCATCTTCTGAAAGTGCTATCATGTTTCTCTTCATGTAGCCCAGGCAGGTTCATCTCAGGACATGTGCACATACACGTGAACTGTGACAAGGTCATACTGGTACTTGTGGTGCACTGACTTGAGTGCATGTGTGATCTGGCAGAACCTGCACCCTAAAAGGTAGCTAACCGTGCCTCTTTACATACTCAACCTGATGAGAGGGACATCTGTGCATTTCAAAACAAAGTCTCCTAAGACTAAAATACTGGGTTGTGTGATTGTTTGCCTTATGGGCTTAGAAATTAAAACACCTTGTGATAACACTGTATGTGTCTTGGTGTGTGTCACAGCAAAGTGATCTAGAGGTTACTGAGGATACTTGTTTATGTGTGTGACATCTGGGAGGCCTTACATTTAAGAGCCTCAGCATATGCAGGTCTATATGTCTGGTCCATACTATCTGTAGTGTGTTCAATGTGTGCATTACTGCCAACTTGTTTGTTGTTGTTTCTGTTACTGAGAGCCTTACCTCCATTGACACTGTGCAAGTACAACTGTCATATACATTATCAGTTTGCTTTAAAATTAAGTGGTTGTTAGTAAGCATGAGGCAGTTGCTACATTTCCAAACCAATCAAGCTGGCTGCAGAGATAGTAAGAAAGTACAAATCCATGGCTATAGATCCTTAACACATGCTTTTTTACTAATGTATAGTACAAGAGGGAATAATGACTAACTTGTAGGTTATTACTTGTACTTACAGTGCTGTGATCCTCACCGTGAAAGCCAGTTTCTCTTTGCTCAACTAGGTGATGGAGAAATTTCAAGTTAGTCTATCATAGATCAAAAGAAAAACGAGTTGAATGGTAGGAGAAAGTTGAAATAAGCAAATACGAATAACGTAATGCTAAAGCAACTAAAAACTTTAATATGGTAAGCGCTTTCAGTGGTAAAAATATTCCACCTTCTTCAGACCCAGAACAACATAAAACCGATGCTTATATAGCTTGTAGTTAATTATCAATTAGTCATTCAGTCAACCAATAAAAATAAAATAATTTTATGTTTATTGGTTGATTGAATGACTAATTGATAATTAACTACAAGCTATATTAGCATCAGTTTTATGTTGTTCTGGGTCTGAAGAAGGTGGAATATTTTTACCACTGAAAGCGCTTACCATATTAAAGTTTTTAGTTGCTTTAGCATTACGTTATTCGTATTTGCTTATTTCAGCTTTCTCCTACCATTCAACTCGTTTTTCTTTTGATTTTTAGTAGTTTTTTAGTCTATCATAGAGTCAAAATACTTTAAGGTACTCAGGTAGTAGAAAAAGTCACCACTGCATGATGATCAGCATTGTTCAAACATGTCAACTTTTTAGCAGCATAGAAAACTGTTAAACAAAATGTCTCTCTAGTCAATGAATAAATTGCACTAAAGGCTGACCAAAGTGATTCCCAGCTTAGAGACAGAACAGCCTACCTTCCCGTGCCACTGGAAGTTGGGCCTAATCCTAAGAACCAGAAATAAACACAAAGCAGCAACTTATACAGTAACACTGCCCAAAAGTCCTCTCAAAAGTGCAGATCTCAGCAATCAGGAAACAACACTATATTATTTGTAATTGTATGTTAGTTTGTGGTGTGATATCCCTAGATTTGTATCATCATTTCTGCTGTCTGCTTAATTTGTTTAGGTGTTGTAGTATTTGCTCAAAAAAGCTGGATCACATACCTGTGCTACTGCAGTTCAGAGTGGCCTACTTTAGGTTGACTGTGTCTGATGTTTGACTAACCATCTAATGCATGGGTAAGCACAATTTAGTTTGTTTATATGCATCAGTGTTACTGTCTGTATCCACTGAGCTCTTACGTTACATGGTCAAGTGTATGTGCAATTCTCCTGAATGCATGTTAGCTCCACAGAGCTGAACCACACTTTTTTTTTTTTTCTGAATGCTGTTTATCTGAATATTTTGCTCATAAGCTAGACAACAGTGCTATGGAAAACCACAGTTAATTAATGGTTGTTTATTTATTTATTTATTTACTTGTTTGTTTGCTTGCTTACATATATTTTTGCTTACTTATTTTTATCCCTTCCTGGCATTGGCAAACAGACTGCAGATATTTTTTTCTTTATTCTACTAAAAAACTTTACAATGACAATTGAGTAGATTTTCAAATTATTGTTCTCGAAAGGGACAAAAATGTTAAACATTTTACTAATTCCAATGATCAGATAGAAGTGTCTATCAGTGCTGCATACAACACTTACCTTTGACATTATATCTCAGGTCATGACTGAAAAGGGTCCAAGATAAAATAAACTAGTTCACTTACATAGTTACAAATAAATAAATATAGTTGCAACACATTACCTGAAAGTGTATGCAGTATAGAGTATTGTGGAAACCTGTTTCGGGCATATTGAATAAAAGTTGAGTAAATGATTGATAAGGGTACCTAGACTGCATTATAAATAGTCAGGGGTGTGCACTGAAAAGGGACAAACATGTGAATTGTAGGAATGAGCAAAGGAGAACAGGACAGGTGAAACATGGTAATGTACAGCAGATGAGGGCATGTCAATGACAGTGGTAGCATAAGGACTAATCACATATCGACATGATACTGTATGTATTGCACAGTTATTTTATGTTATGTGACTGTCACACAAAGTGAAATATCAATGGAGAATATTCTTTGTGATATAAACAACCTGACATAAACAATGGAGAGGGCATATATCAGGGATGGTATATACAATAGGGGTTAGGTGCATATTGTGAAGCTGTGCAAAATGACTTGCCTGAATATGAGTATAATGTCAGCAGAGGTCTCAACCAAGCAGGACACATAGTATCAGCCTCGTGGACAACAGTAGACAGAAGCACACATGATCATGGACAATATCAGAACAATACTACCAGTAATTCCATGTCTTTGACATAACATATGTAATTGGAAGTGATCATAGTTGGTTCTGCAAGAACACACTTTTCAGAAATATATGAGGGGAATCAAGCACACCTTCCTCAAACTTTAACATCTGCTGGAGGAATACTGCTATACCTGTATGTGAGATTATGAGCAATCCTGGCTAGTTGACAGGTGTGCACACTGTCAAAAAAGTAACCCATGCCATCAGTGTTGTCAGTCAGCTATGGATGTACTGTGTGCTTCACAGGAACACATATCACACATGTCTGTATAACACCTTGGTGGGGGGTTTGCATCATCAAACTGTAATGTTTATGCAAGTGTGGCAGCTCACTGTGGCAAATGTGATACACTTGAGTAACTCATCCCTGGAAGATGTGTTATGAGGTACATGAAAAAGGGTGCATTGTACTCAAGTTACTGGTGTGATGAAGGCTATGAACTATGGAACTATAATGCTTTTGATGTGGATGTCCCACACATACTGAGGAGTTGTGTTACATACAATTGAGTAGTCACCACTGTGTGCACATGTTCATGCTAGTGGATGTTCTGAGTACAATCTATCTGAGAACACAGGTCACATACCACTTGATCTTCTTAGAGGACTGTGCTGTCTATATTATAATTAGCTTCGGTATTTGATTTTATAACATAAATAATTCTACCATGATTTTTTTCATCTCCTGTGTCTCCATGGCTTTGGGAGCAATCCCTTGTGTGTGTTCATGATGGCTGTATTTTACACATTATACTTGGATTCAAGTCCACAATCTGCAGTCCTCCACAATCTGCTGTCCTCCATAAAAGCTTTTGGACAAAAATGTGTAAGTCATTCTTGATGACTGAGGCTTAAATAATGAACAGGAAAGGGGCTAGCACAGAGCCCTGAAGTATGGACATGATAACTTTACTCTAGATATTGGTCACTTCACATACTTCAATATATTTATATGTCACTTATGTGATTCAGTTGTCTACCCACTTGGTGATGTAGGTGTTTATGGCCACTTGTGACTGTGTCTCAGTAATGCCTCACTTTGGATTTGTGACAAATGCCTTGGCCTGGTAAAGTTATGTAGGATTATAGTGTGATCATCATGCATGCCCTTGTTTACCTTTTTTGGACATCTAACAAATGTATCAGACTTGATGAAGCCTGAAAAAATCACTTATCTTTCACTTATAGTTGGGATATTACTGTGTCCTTTTAGAAAAGGTCCATGATGACTTGTTAGTCTAGCTCACAGATGAGGTGAGTCAGGATGTGTCTATACATGCATGCATCAGGTGATGTCCCTCCCCCCAGTCAGAAGGATGCATGTTGATGTACACCTTTCTGTGAGAACATATTCCATCTGGAGATTGTGTTGAAGTATGGATCCAAACATGTCTGGTAGGTCCATGTTTTGAGTCATGCTATAGGCAATCTGTGATGTTGTCAGGGCCCATTGATTCTGTGTTATTAGCCATACAGAGCACACAGATGTACTGCCCTCCTTAGAAAAGAAATTGAGTAATGTCTGCATGTATACTTTAGCTGATAGCCATGGTGATGGGGTGATGTGTGAAACAAACTGTCAGCTAGCATATTGTCTATTTCTTCTGGTTGTGTATGTCTGGTGGTATCAACATGCAGAGCTGTGCTTAATTGTGCGTTACACTAAATATTTCAAATTTAGTGGAATAAATGATTTTTGAAAAGACCTACAAATACAACCTTGGTCATTCATCACATTCCATACACTGCTACTATGCCCACAGCTGTCCAACTGTACCAATGTCATGCACTTAGATCAGCTGCACAGCATATTCCCATACAGTATGTGTTTTATGGGCAAGTTGTGTTTGAGCACCCTGATGCCATATCAGGACACATTACAGATCAGTTGTTTGTGGCTCATGCAGAACATTTCCTCACACAAATGTTAATAGTCACACAACAGTGCTGCTGACCACCTCAATAATCATAGACAATGAATTCCACAAGGTTGCAATCAAATTAAAACATGTCATACACTGGTTGTGTATATCACAGCATAACAGCACGTGTATGAGACAAGGCTTGTATGACCATTCAGTCAATTTGAATTTATGTTGATGTGTTTCACAGAACATTAATGATGGTATGTAGACACATGCACACCTGTACCATACTCCAAATGTCACTGTGATGGTGGCATGTGAACTGTGTGGAAGGTTGATCTGCTCCACTAAAACAAAACATGTTGTAATATGCAACCAATATATATACAAGTGCATCATACCATAGCAACAGTTCTCAGGGGGCATATCACTACAGCTGTTATAAAAGGAGCATGTAACACAATGGTATTGATGGCCATGAATACATTAGCTTACATCACAGATTGTAATACCCTCTTGTAGCCATACTGTACATCCACATTTCAATATAGTATGTCAATGACAGAAACATTGACATGTCAACTGTTCATAGAGTCATAGGACATTATTAGGCTAATGGCCAACATCACATGAAATCCTAGCCATTCGTATACCATATAAATAAAAATCCCTATATCTGTATTATGAAAGATAGTAAGACTATTGTATGTATGTGTATATTTGTTGGATTTCATTACATTCTGCCAGTGTCCATATAGAACATATGTACCACACCATGACAGAATTAGCAATCACACATACAATGGTCTGAAGATGGCTTTCAGAGGCCCAAGGGATGACTCTACTTTATGATGTGTATATGCATATTTGACATGAAGACATCCCCAACTCCTCTGCATGAAGGATGTCATGTAGCCAGAGGAAATAGAAGGATGTTGGGGTGATGTGAAAGGTATCCCAAGTGGTAGTGAAATGCAGTGCTATTCCAAAGATCATACAATGACCATAATATACCACCGACTATACACACAGCAGTAGACTGGGCCTGATTTGAACATTATACATGTGTAGGTATAGAATATAAATGCCATTCAATGTCACAGTAGCAATGCCACATATGTCTAACTATAACACTGTCACATTTCACTTTATGGAGTATGAGAGCATCATTGTATGCTGAGGAGAACATCTTGGGAGGAGCATAAAGCATGGATGTGGAGTTACATCCCTGTGTAAAATTCTCTCAAAAGTGATAGTTGTATGTATAGACACACAAGTCACCTGCTGTCAAATTATAAGACCTATATGTGTAGTTAAAATAGCTTGCAAACACGGTAGTTAATGTCACTGCCATAGCACAGGTTTGTCTTGAATACTGTCAGAATGCATGTTGCACAGAATGACATAATCAATGTATGCTACAAGATGTTCAGAGGAGGGTTGGACATAGCTGTGGACTTACATATCATTCTACAATTGTTCACCATAGAGATTGTTGAATGCACACATAGTTGACTGCAGTGAGAATTGAACTCTAACTATTTACAGAACGCAGTAATTACCACAAGTGCCAAAGCACTTTATTGCTGATGACATCAGCAGAGGTTGGAAACAAGAAGATGGTAATATCAGTGTCCCACATGCTGGTGTAAAATGGATTTTGAATGTCAACCGACTGAAAAATCAAACAGACCAGCTGACTGCAGTGAGAACAGAACCCCTACCTAAGTACACCAGTTAGAGAACTCAGCATTTACCAGAAGCGCCACATCACAAGTCTGACTTGGAGAGTGTCTGGCAAGATGTTTTACGTGATGACATCAGCGGTGTCTGGTGAGAAGAGGATGGCAATAGTAGTGCCCCACATTGTGGTATAAAATGTCCTCTTGAATGCCAGTCAACAGAAGAAACAAACACACACACACCTGCTGATTGTAATGAGATAGAACCCCTACCTAAGTACACCAACTAGAGAACTCAATATTTAATGCAAGCACAATGGCACAAGTTTTATAGTGGATAATATCATCATTAGAGGTTTGAGAGAATATTTTGGGAGGTCTGCATGGTATGGATGGTGAGCCATGTACGACTGTCAAGATATTAAAGTTCTCCTTGTTACCAGAATGATGAGTGTGCTAAGTGTAGTAGTCACTGTTGTGTTTTGAATGTGCAGGTATACATTAAGAGAGGACTTTACAAACTATATGCAAACAGATGTTCACATTACTACAAGTACTGGAAAATCTGGATGTTTATTGTCATAATAAAGTTGTACATTGTATATAAGAAAGCATTTTTTATTTATTTCTGTAGTGTAGTTGATGTATTTGGGAACAAGTACTGACAAACCAGGTTTCAAGTGCATGGGTGCAGGTGACACATGGCTACAGTGTTAGTATGTGTCCTTTGCTTAAAAAAGTGCCTTATCTTTGCTTGTGGTTTCACATGTACTTTCATGGAATGAAAACTAAATGGCCTGTAAACATGAGTAATACATGCTAATATGCACTTTCCATTGCAAGTGGTTTGTGCAATTAATAACAAAGTGTTTATGCATGCGAGATGCACATTTATACTGCTTTCCCAATTTGTGCCTAGTTAAGCGATGACCAAACATGAGTCTCTGCTTTATTGATAAAATGATGACAGGTCTACTGGTTTGCTTACCTCCACTAAGAGGGTTGTGCGATGGAAAGCAAAAGATTCAACAGTGTATCCTTTTGAAATAGAGAAGGTCTACTTCCTGTCCGCAGGTGCTCTGTCTGCTTTGTGTGTGGGTCATTAGGTCAGGTTTGTGCAAAGCAAGTGAGGAGCAAATGTGACAAGCAAAGCTCATCTTGTTTTATCCTTGTGAACTGTATTTATTAGGTTTCATCCTCAAAAAACTAATGTGTGACTTGAACCATGATTCACCAAGAGTATATACTGTATGGTTCATTGTGTTTGGCAGATGTGCTACACACACACACACACACACACACACACACACACACACACACACACACACACACACACAATTCAAAGGTGTTCAGGTAGTCTTTTTCATAGAAGTACATTACATGACATTTATTGTATATATCCATTTCGCCATGTTTGTGCTAAGCCACACACCACACAAATAGAGACAGATAAAAAAAACATTACAAAATAAATTTTAGTACACGTTAAAGATTTTTTACACAAGTCTGGATTTGAACTGTCACACCAATTAATCAACAAAACACAGTAAGGGTCTCTTATCCCTCTTTGCCACAGAAACAGCTTTGTAGTAGGAGTGCAAATCATTGTGAATACAAGCAAGTTCCATTTCATCCAGAGTATAAACAAGAAATATAACACTTGTACACTCTCAGTTATTTTTACACGTGTTTACATATTTAGTGCAATGACTGCTTGCACAACCATGTATTTGTATTGTTTGCAGCAACGCAGCTCTGTCTTCTGTTTGTATTGTGATCATTCATCTCTTACCTGAGCAGTGATCTCAGACATTCAGTCTGTATGAGAATATAAATGACAATAATATAAGTTTTAACAAAGGCAGGAAAGTTTAACAGTTTTAAAAGTTTTAAAATAATTATTTGTATTTTTTCTTTTTTTTGTATTTTATATCTAAAGTTTTTTTTTCTAGGTGACTCTGCACATATTTTTTTTGTCTAATCTAAAATAATGTAATGTAACTTCCTTCTGTTGCATATAGTGTATGCTATGCTACTATTGCCTATATTGGAGCTTTTCTCCCCAGGCCTCTACTGAAAATGGACATATATCCAGTTAGACTATCCCGTTCAACAAATGTAAAATACAAATAAATCAATAAATAAAATAAAATAAAATAAGTTTAGATATTAATGAACAGAAACTGAGAAATGTGTGTTGCTCACTTCCATTTAAAACCTTGATATGATTACTTCTAAACTTGTAAGCCTATCCTAGCTGACACACCCACTGCAGGTTAGGGAATCTAAATTGTTGTGTATTCCTTCTCCCTCCCACTAAATTTTCACAGTTTCAATCCATTAGCCTACACTATGTTTACATCTGTGACATGAATCCAAAAGTTTGGGATTCAGCAATTCTATTGATTTCACACCTCATTTGCATCTTCATTGTGCTCAGATGCATGTGTCTACACCATAAAATGTTGACCGTATTGCTAGGAAACTTGAAGGTGAGAGGACTTGTGTATTTGCAGAATATAAAGGACTGGCATTCCTTTAGATTTATTTGCACAGAAGGCTTCTGATGTTGCTGTATTTTGCAGGTACAGGCTAAATTTGTTCACTTGTCATGAAGAAAACTGTATATATATATATATATATATATATATATATATATATATATATATATATATATATATATATATATGTATAGTTATCTGTATGCACTTTTTATATTTCATTCTTGGTGTAGGCATTGTTGCCATGCGTTGACTTTCACAGATGCAAATCCTTATTAACTGCCATTACAAGTGTTATTGTTAAAACTGGTTGCCTTACAGTTGTTTCCATTTTTTCCATAGCAATGTAAAGTACTATTTTTCAATGACAGATGGGTGTAATACTTCTCAGATGGGCCATACACTCCACCAGGGGAGTGCTGGGCACAGTGACAGGTACCTAGTGATAGTATACAATTTACTTTTGAGTTGTACATATGTACACATTTTGTGAAAATTGTGTGGGAAGCATTCATAACAGGTAAATTATGTGTTATTTCCTGGCTCTACAAACTGCCATTTTCCTGTTGTTTTTAGGGTTTGGGAGCCAAGCACTATCTGTGTGTTCCCACATCATACGTTAGGTTTCAAGAGTTTTGCTCTTGCAATTGTGTAGTCGTCCTGGCATTTCCATCATACTTCTCAACCTCTCAGCACAAGAAATCTGTACAAAGCCAGAAATAATGGGGGGAAAAGGCCCAAAAATAGGGACCAATTTTAAATACTGCTCCTATAAACTTAGAAATTTGATTGAATGGAAGATTTTACATTATTATATATTTTCTGAATGATATGATGTCTTAAATGTAAATGTTTGCCATTATTTAGTATTATTTAGTTACTTTAATCCTCAATAATTTGCCAGAAAAACACAGATTTTATGAGGAATAGACCAAAAATAAGAGGCAAAATTCTGGACATTCTGTGAAAATCTGGACAATTGAAAGGTATGATTTCCATGTGTGTATGGGAAAAATATATGTAATCAGTGGCATTTTGTAAAATAGCATTCAGGAATTGATGTAGGATCCTGGATGCTGATGCCTGTGAAATCCCCAAGATATGCCCTGTTGGCCTCTGAAAGGTTCCTGTAGCTAATATTCTAAGTGCTACACATACCTTAGACTCCACAGGTATTGGTTCCTCTTAGTTTGCCCTAATTTCAGTCGTGGATGACAGAGGTTGCAAAGTTCCTGTAGTGTTTCTCTATCCACCGTGTAGCACTCTACAATTTCTACATCATGTATCCTGTGGTAAGTTAACAAGGGTCAAAATACCCTTTTTTACTTGGCTGCAGTCTTCTTGTAGCAGCAGCAGCAGCAGAGCCTCATGCCTGTTGTGTGTATATATATATATATATATATATATATATATATATATATATATATATATATAAAACAGCAACTGCAGAAAATAAATAAATAAAAAACAAAACAAAAAAAAAAAAAAGAAAAAATAATTAAAAACAAACGTGAGTTCCTGGAACTCACACATGCGCACCCGCTGCATTTCCCGAGTCTGGACTGCTTACTAGCAGTCCGGAACATGTGCACAGAATCCAGAATGCTGGTAAGACAGTCCAAACTCAGAAGACAGCCTGCATAAGCAAAGATCCCAGAAGTCTATGCAGTTACAACTGCATAGACTGGAAAAGGATCGGACTGCAACATCCGCAGACTGGAGCCTGCTCTCACGGGAAGGACAGGACATTGGCTCTCTCATGACTTTTCCGTTTGAAACTGGAGCTTTGGCTGGCATTCACGAAGCTGCTTTGGACTGACACTTTGCAGGTGCTACTTGTTTTAACAGAAGGGTGTGTGTGTGTGTGTGTGTGTGTGTGTGTGTGTGTGTGTGTGTGTGTGTGTGTGTGTGTGTGTGTGTGTATGTGTGTGTATGTTTTGTGGGGAGAGATCTCTTTTATCATACTGTCACCATGTTTGCTGAACAGACTATGAAGTACTCTTACCGACCTGGAGGAGTTACTAAAATTACAAGTCAAACCTTATTATGAGAAAAAGGCATCCTTTATCCCCTTGGTGTGGGAGTCAGTGCCCTATTCTACCTTCTTTTTATATTCTGAATCCATGGTTATGCAGGTCTGAGGAAATTTAGATACTCTGCTTCAGTGTAAAATGTTGTAGAAAGGTAAGAGGGGAGCTACAAGGTGGACTTGCTACTGCAACAAATAAAGATAATGCTTTCAAATAACATGTTGTACTGCCTATTGCACCATATGATACCCCACAAAGTTGTAGGTTTGTTAGTAATTATGATATGTTAAGCCTAGACAGGTAAAACGATATACATACAAATATCACACAGATATATATAGGCACAATTACACACATTTGTGCACACACACACACACACACACACACACACACACACACACACACACACACACACACACAAGGGCACACACACACACACACAGACACACACACACACACACACGCACACACACGCACACACAAACACACACACACACACACACACACACACACACACACACACACACACACACACACACACACAGACACACACACACACACACACATGCACTGTTGTAAGGTGAAAATAACTAAATGACTTTAAGAATGGGCACTGACATGGTTTACCACTACCTCCTCAGTAAAATATTTGTGATAAAATTCCATACATCAAGGTGGCCGTTTTATGTATAGTCATGTAAAAAGTGCAATCCAACAGAAATGTTTTAAAAAGCTGACTATATCTTCAGATATAAGCTATGTGTTTTCTAAAATTATATAGCTTATGCAACCAGTTATTTATTCAATTCTTTTGGTTATTAAATAATAGATATTGGTCAGCCTGCTTGCACACAGGTAGACATTTATCTGTGCTGGTCAAGTTCTACAACAGCTTAGCACTCATGAATCTAAAGGGGAGCTGAAACGGAATGTGGCTGAGCAACCAGGGAGTAGGAAATTAAAGAAAGTCACAACTGAGCTGCCCGTTAGCATAACCCAGACATACTCCAGCCTCCACACATATGACCTTCAGTGCTCTTACCACTGCCCTGATGACTTCCAGAAAATCTAAAAATATTTCCTTCAGCAGGGTCTTTATCATTTTTCCTATATATGAGATATATAACAGTGTATTATGTATATACAATATACCAAATACAAGATGCTTGCTTCAGCATATACGGTGTGCTGCCTGTAACAAGATTAATATGCCATGCCAAATTCAAAATCTACATTTTCTTATTTATTTTATATGTCTTTATTTATTCATGCTATCCTTACTGATATTACCCATTCCTTCCTCTCTGGGTGAAGTATTTGGGAGACAAACCCTACCACCCCCTTTGCAGATAATAATAATAATAATAAGACAGCATATTCGTTTGTGGAAGCATGTCCATGATCTCTGAAGTCTGGAATATTCTACAAGAAAATCATAAAGATTTAGGACAATTCAAAATAACATGCTGTGTTATCCAACTGGTGGTATAAACCTTGGCTCTAGACAATTGCTGATGAAGTGACACGCTGACCCCATGTGAAAAAATGGGCTGTGGATTGATGGATGTGTATACCATAAGCCTATAATGCAGACATCTTTTCATTTTATTTATGTTTTGTACTGCCCACTCAGTGTGTGTGTGCGTGGCTAGACTCAAACCCTGTATCTTGGGACTAAGTAGTAAGAGCTTGAATTCCCTACCCACCACCAGTTGTGAAATTTTGGCTTCATTTTTGTTCTATTCCTCAAATCAAATCTGTGTTTTTTTCTGGATTTTGAATTCACTAAATAATGGCATGCATGGCGTTTGAATTTTCAGACTTCATATTCTTCAGAACGTACATGGTAAGCTAAATCCTTCTAGCAATTTTCTGTTTATAAGATCAATATATGATTTGTCCATATTTTTGGGGATGTATTCCTCCATTATTGGCTTTGTCCAGGTTTCTTGTGCTAACAGGTTGACAGCTATGGTGACAACTGAATTCACTGAATATATTTGGGGGCTGTATTCCCCCATTTTTGGCTTTGCCTCAATGTTTTGTGCAAAGAAGTTGAGAACTATGGTAAAAACTGAATTCACAAAATGAGAGCCTGCCTTTGAAGACTCAGATGATTTGGCATAGTGGTATGTTGTGCTGACTGTAGTGCACAGGGTCCTGGGTTCAAGACTTGGTATTATTCATTTATTTATTTATATTTGTTGACCGGGAGTGTTCGACTGGACGTAGGTCCATTTTCAGTGGAGGCCCAGGGAGAAAAGCTCCACAGTTAAAATAAACAGACAGTAGTTACATTGGATTACATAGTGATTAACAATTTACATAGCAATTACTTACAACATATTTACAGATGAAGAACATAGTACATCAGTAGACAACTAGAATCTTTATCTGTGAAGTACATAACAGACATTAACAAATGTTACAAGAAGAAGTTCCTGCTGTATAATAAGTACTGGCTTATGAGCATCTGAGCTTACTATAATCAAGGTAGTTAGTGGAGTGGAAAGAAAGGTAGTGGTTGGATGGGGAGGGTGATATTAGAGTGGGAGTTGAAAGGGCATAGCCAGCATGTTTTTAGGTGCACTTTTAGTAAAGTGTTGAAGTGGGAGCATGATGGTATGGAGGTAATTGTGGGTGGGAGGGAGTTCCATAATTTGGCTATGGGGCAAGAGGATAGTGCTTTGCCAGCAGAGTTATTGGCTTTAGTGATCTGCAAGTGATTTTTGTTGCTGGATCTTAGTGGTCTGGTGGTGCGATAGGGTTGGAGTAGATTCTGGAGGGATGGGACATTTAGTAGATGATTTACTAGTTTGTGGGTGAGTGAGAGTTTATACCATTAAAGGAGGTGAGGGAGTTCAAGCCAGCCCAGTTCAGCAAGTGAGAGACAGTGGTGACTACGGTAGGATGCCCCTGTGGTGAATTTGGCAATTTTGTTGTAGCAGGTCTGTAGCCTGTTTAGATCACATTGCCTTAGGTTGGTATATATTACTTGGTAGTAAAATGCATGGTGACAACACAGCATTTTATTCTAGCAACTTCCCAAGATTATGAAAACAATCTTTAAAATGTGTCCCTAGTTTTTGGGCTTTTGCCCCCCTCCAATACATTTTGGCTTTTTCCAGATTTCTTGTGCTTCAAAGCTGAGACATACAGTTGAGTGTCAAGTGCATTTTACAAGCAGCTGAGAGCTTGAAGAGACATTTAGTGCTGCTTATGCTGTGGCTGCTTGAGTTGTTAATAGCACAACAGGTAATGTACTTGCTTTTGTTGCAGAAGACTGTGGATTCTACTCCCACAGTATATAGATGCATTACTGATACTGTACTGTGTTGTACTTTTAAAGGGGGTGGATGCTGCAGTCCTGAGAATGTCGTCTTTGGTGGAGATACCTAGGAACAATGAACCTGTTATTAGTTTGCCATCCATTCTCTATTGCAATATTACTAGTTTATCATTGTTTAATGTAGCATAGGCAATTTATTGTTCAAAAGCAACAGGCACTTCATTTGCAGATGAAACAATTAAATATAAAGTTGTGTGTAGCAGCAACCTCTTCATTAGTTACAGATCTCTTTAATGTGGAATTATTTAGATGACTTTTACTTCTGCAGAGATTGTGCATATTTACTGATACTGGAATATTGTAGAAGTATGAGTAGACTTGTACAATGAAAATGTTCTGAACTGGGCAGTTTTGTCATTATTGGTGAATGCATTTTGTTTCATTGTTTGCTGGAAAAATGTCCAAAACAATACATTTAAAATGGCCTTTAACAACTGTACTGTATTATGCAAAGAATATAATTTAATACAGACAGGAAGGTTTCCTGTGCAAGGGGTTTATGATGTGAAAACAGCCCAAAGTTAATCTTTATATGCCAGTGGTCAGATGCATTTTCTTTGAATGTGGGCTTTGATGCTGTTTCAATGAATGTGAGTTTCAAGGGCAGAGAAGTTTTAATACTAAGTCTATTTTCATTGTGAAACTGCATTATTTAGGTGAATTTTATTTCTGGAGAGATTGTGCATATTTACTGATACTGGTAGAATGTAGAAGTTGGAGTAGACTTTTATGATGGAAATGTTCTGAATTGGGCAGTTTTATCATGATTGGTGCATGCATTTTGTTTCATTGCTTACTGGAAAAATGTTCAAAGAAATACATCTAAATATAAGGAATATAATTTAATACAATCAGGAAGGTGTATCAATGAACACATGTATGTTTCATGTGCAACGGGCGTATGATTTGAAAACAACCCGAAGTTAATCTTTATCTACCACTGGCCAGATGTATTTTCTTTGAATGCAGGTTTCAAAGCTGTTTCAATGTATGTGAGTTTAAGGGTAGAGAAGTTTTAATGCAAAGTCTATTTTCAATGTGAGACTGCATTGCTTTGTTTAGCAGATGTCGATTAGTGTTTGTGCTGTAAAATGTAAAATAAAACTTTTAAATGAAATCCAAATCATTGTAAAAGTAAAGCAGTATGCACATTGCAGTGTTTATGGTAAATGGGGTGAAATAGCCAAATAATGGTTCATTGGAATGGCTGTAGGGGGAAAGCCCCATTCAACTATGATTTTGAGAGGGGGGGAAGGGCAGCAAACGCAGACCCAGCTAAACTATACCTGTCAACTGCCCAGATTTTTGCAGAATAAATAGATTTTTGTTTCTTATTTTTGGTTTGTTCCTCATAACCACTGTGGTTTTCTGGCAAATCATTTAGGAATGAAGTCACTAAATAATGACAGACATTGAGTTTCAGACTTCATACCCTTCAGAAAAATGCATGCTAAAGCAAGACCTGTTATTCTGTCAACTAAGTTTATACAAGAGCAATTTTTAGTACTTTTTGTATGTTCCCCCAATATATTTGGCCTTGTCCAGATTTCCTGCATTAAGAGGTTGAGAGGTATGAGCAAATAAATCGCTTTATAGAATTAGGTATATCTAAACCTCTCAACTGTCCTCAATTTTTGCTCAAAATGTTGCTCTCCCCTTAATAATCCCTCCGCAAAATGACAAATTTGGAAGAAAATATGGAGGGTTTATAATTAATAAATAATTGTAATGATCAGAGTAATAGATTACTTTTAATTTCAGAAATGCATGTAGATCGTCTTACTTTTTCAGCTGCTTAAGTTACCAGTACTTGTTTTTGTTGTTGTTTGTCTTTCGGCTTTTCCCGGTAAGGGGTCACCACAGTGGAACTCTGGTCCCCTAATGATTGGCAGTAGATTTTTACGAAACGTCGAGGTGCTAGCTCGACGCCCAACCTTCAATTAAGGCATGCCCATTTACGCACGCATGTCTTTCGAACACTACCCAATCGCAGGGAGGACATGCAGACTCCACACAGAAGGCACTCCCAAGCCCAGCCGAGACTCGAACGGGAGAACCTCTTGCTGTGAGGTAACAACACTACCTCCGTACCACTACGGCAATACCAGTACTAATATTTAAAAAGTGTCCCTTCTTTTACAGGTTCCCAGCTGTACTGTGTAGCGATTTTATATTTTTGCATCACATTTTGGCCCATTTATCATAAAATTCTGATTTTCTGGCAAATTAGTGGCAAATCATTAGTCTGAAGTTATAATGACAGACATTTGAAGTTCAGATTTCATACCCTTCAGAAAATTCATACTAATGCAAGACCTACTATTCTATTATCTTTCTAAGTTTATAAGAGCAATATTTAAAAATTGTCCTTATTTTTGGACCTCTGTCCCACTTCTGTTTATGGCTTTGTCCAGCTCTGCAGCTGAGAGGTATGACAAATGTGTCAGGGCCATCACCGTCAGTCAGAGACATTTCAAATTGTGATATACTTGTTGCACCCCTGTCCCCCATGTAGTGACTCTGGATGTGTTCAAGCAAGACAAGGAGCAGTTATGCAGTGTAAGTGTGCAGAGTATCCCATCCAAGGTAGACACAAGTACATTGCAGTAGCTTTTCATCTGTCCTTGATTTTGCAGAATGTTCTATTTTTGGTCATATTTTTATACTGTTGATTTATGCTTCTTCTTATTCAGAAAATGCATGTTGTTGCAGTGCCTGTTGCTCTGTGTTTAAGTAGCAATGCTTTAATGACCACCAGGTAAGCTTGTCTGAAACTGTAAAATGCAAGTAAACTTTAATAAGCATACTGTTAAAGAATTTCCAACATTGAAAGTCTTATTGTTGTTGCCATGCCAAGAATATTTACATAACTAGATAGCGTATAAGCCTTAGGTATTGAAATGCATATGACAGTATTTATAATAAAAGACAGGATTACAGTATTTTCAGAAGCTCATTGCATTTGTTGGAGACTTGCAGTCATCTTTGAAGGCTTTACCCATTAACTAAACAGAATGCCAATCTATTTTGTATGGTCCAAAACCTGTGCAGTAATCCTTTAAGCAATTTATCTTGAGCTTGTTTCTTGTTTGGTGTTGATTTTTTTACTTTGATCATGTTTTCTCTATGAAACAAGTAGATAGTTGTTAAGCAGCAGGTCTTTTTTGGATAAGAAACATTTTTACAAGTGGGGGTATCATAGAGATTGCTACTTTCAGCATGTCACTTGCTACTTTTATAAAGCTGAATATAAATTATAATTAGAACTGCAGTGCAAGGTGAAGTGGTATGAGCTGAGTGCTGCTTGTTTTTTATACTTGATTTTGACTGGCATTCCAGTAATGTGTTTAAAATGTAATTTATTTTTTCATGCCTTGCAACCTCTTTGTTTCCATCTAGATATAAATTAAGCTGTAGTGTAGCCAATGCATTGAAATATTTTTTTCTTCTACAATTCATTTTGCCTTGAATGGACTCTCATAATGACAGTTTGGCAGTGGGACCCAAGGCAGCGTATTTAATTAAAGACCCAGTTTTTGCATTTTTAACATAGCTCTACCCCTTTCTTGTAGGCCAAACTCCTTCCTGTTGGCCCCACCCATTCAACTGTCTCCTGCAGCCCCCCTTTGATTTGAAGTCACCAGCTGCCATTGCTTTACATGCCATGTAGAGCCACTTATGGAATACGAAATGGTGTGCTATTGTATGTACATCATACAGCAACATGGACATGGTCTTTGTGAACTGTCTAGGCTTTATTAAATTGGCAAAGTGCAGTTACAGAAGGATAAAATGAAAGGATACTAAGATGGTGTTATCATAAAATCTTCAACTCAGTAAAGCAGGTACAGTATCAGTCACCTATGCATATAATTTATGAAGACCCTTAACCAACATAACAGAATTAAGAGAAAAAGTAATAGAAAAAAATGCAGCATGACCAGTAAAAAGTAAGTAGATTGCATCAACATTACCCAATGTCATGCCATCAGAGTATGCAAAAATCATTAGAAATATCACCTCCTATATATATATATATATCCTTTAAACTGATTTATTATTAAACGACCAGGCATAATTAGCGTTCCAGAATTAAATTATTTTTTCTTTCCCACGTGATGCTATATGTGACAACTAAAATCTCCTATCAGAATAATATAGAAATTAATAAAAACAAAAGGTGACAATTTCTGAAAGATTTTTTTTTCCTTTCTATCAAACTGTTAGGGGGCTTATATACAAATGGAAACCCAGAAGAAAATCCCTGGGTTTTATTAATGCCTACACTAAGTGTACTCTGTTCTGAGTGAATGGACAACATAAGCATAACTCCTTTCTTCCTCCTAATTTTTATTTTCTTAATGATTTTCTTTTAGCCTTAAATATTAAAAGGGATTCATAAAGGTTACCACAGTGTGTAAACTACATGTACACTTAGTGTAATCTTTCTGAGTGATTAAAAAGTACTAAAAAAGTGGTGGGTATGTTCTTGACCACAGATCATGTATAAGTTAATGAATCTGGCCCAATTGCCTTTAAAATCACACACAGGTAAACACTCAAGTTCAACAACAACTAAATCAAATAATTCAAAAAAAGATCATTAAAGCATGTGTCTAACAAGAAGTCCAAAAAGCTTTGTGTTCCCAACCAGATTTCATTTAATACTGCTGACAAACTGTCAAAGCTCTGACATCTAACAAACAAACAATATCAGCCTTTATTTACCTAAAATATTCTATAACAGTATATCTATATATCTCATTAATAATGCTATTTACATTCAGTTTACAGTAACGAATTTCAGCCCTCACCTCTCTTACTACTATCTTCATCCCCTTGTTTCACTTTATGCCTTTTTACTCTTTTAGCAACAGTAGTAGTTTTTGCTTGATTAGCATTGCTTACATCAGCATTTAAGCCCTACTAACAAGTAAATCAGTATACTTTTTATCAGATTCCAGAACTGTGAGGGCCAAGCTCCTGTCCTCTAAAACTATTAGAAGGCACTTTATTAATCAATGTATTGGGAATATTCAATACAGGTAAAAAAAGTTGTCTTTTTCTAACTTTAACATTTGAGGTCAGTCAAACCAAAAATGACTTGCTAATTTACATTTCATACAAGTTATATCACAATGTTTCCCTTGAGTGACAAAGTTCTCAATATTGAGAACACTGGTGCTTATCACAATCACTAATAACTAGAACTGCAATTAAAATCAATTCTTAGACTTTCCCCAATATTGCCATTAATAGAAACAACATTACAAATATCCATTATAATATCCCTAACAGTTGCTTTTGTAGTAAAAGTTCAATTCCCTAGGTCAGACATTTCTATCATCAAACTGTTTTTTTTTTTTTTTTAATTTCATGTAAAGCAGAACAGATCTGTCTGCAGTCTCATTAATGTCCACAGTTCTAAACTTCAAGTAGAATCACCTCTTGTGTGACATATTCAGACCACAGAAAACATAATTACACTGAGGGTTAACATGTTTTAATTTCACAATTGTTCAAAAAAGGCTCTACATCAATGGTATGTTCAAAAGTCATGCCACAGAATGTTTCTTTTCCGATAAGTATACTGGCACAAATATCTTTAATATCAACACCTTATAGCAAAAGCAAAGTATCTATAATGACATATCTATGAATATATATATCTTGCTTTGCTTGAGTAGACCCCACTCTAGGCCACAATAGTCCTTGTGAAATATTGCTGTTATCCTGAATTCCTTATGCCATAATAGTTGTATAATAAAAGACTATGAAACACTTTGTGGAATTATTACCATTTTTCTGTGAACATTTGAAGTCTGGCAATCAGAGCATACCATAGGAAATAGGAATTTACTGGCACCTGACATGATACAGATACAAACCTTTCTGTGGATCAGTCTTAACCATGATCTTACTCCATGAAGTAGTGGCATTATCTGAAGGATCTTCTTGCAGATCATCAAGGCAAGCTGTTTGATGGATAATTTACCATTTGAAAGGCATTAAACTTGAACACCTTCCTTACAAGCAGACAAAAGTGGCAGTATGTCGCCACTTTCCATATGGTCATTTCAGTCCATACTACTCCACACTATGACCCCTTACTGCAAAATTAAACTGAAAAGAGAGGCATTCACCTTTAGAGTTATTTTTTCAGGGAGTCAAGCATCTCTGCACCCTCCAGTGTGGTGGCTGCCCTGTTACCTCCCTGTTATTTATGCATACTAATACTGAGATTGCCATATCTCAGACAAAAGGGAATACTCTGAGACACATCAACCTCTTACTTAGTAGATATATATTAATAGATGTAGGGAAATTGAGTGGATACACATTTGTTTTATATGCAATTCAACTACACATTTTGATTGTGAACACAAGTGTTCAACAAGACCATTGTGTGAAAATAACTGATCTAAACACAATATACATGAACAAAGAACACTGACAACATATTCACTGACAAGGAGAACTGTTGAGTTTCTTGCATAAAAGGTTAACTAAAAGTGTTTTTTATATTGGGGCAAGATCTCCTGCACCCCCTGAAATTATATACATCGACTCTTTGGTCCAGGGGTGGCTTGTGCTATCGGACTGCCGGACTGCAGCCCTCCCACCTAGAAAAAAACAAAAGAAAAATCTGTAAAACAAAAAAATCACAAGTCCCGATCCTCTGCACATGCGCGGACAACTCAGACTGCCTTTATCAGCAGTCCGGATATGGACAAAGCAGTACCCAGCAATCATTGCTGTGAGATATCAGGAATTTGTGCGGTGACGACCACACAGAACAGAGGAGCTCCGGACTGCTTCATCCGCAGTCAGGACCAATGAGGAGGACTTAGCTGCTCTCGTGGGACTTTCAGTGTGCGGGCTTCATGGATTACTGCTGGACAAAGGCTTCAGGTAGGTGTTCAGATTGTGGGCTTGCTTCATTTGCTGGATTTGGATTACTTCATTAAACCAGGTAGGTGTTCCTTTGGTCGCTGGTAGGTGAAGGCTTTATATCACTGGCTGGAGTTTTGGCTTTTATACTGCTGAACGAAGGGTGTGTGTGTGTGTATGTGTATAAAATGCCCCAGTTGCTATATACTGGTGGCTAGAGAGAACAAATGGTGGTGGGTAGACATACTCAGGCTTGAACCCTGTACCTTGGATGCAGGTGGCAAGGACCTGAATGCCCTATCCACCACCATTTGTAAAAAACAAAATGCAGATTTTTGCCTCATATTTGTTCTGTTCCTCATACATTTTTCCTTGCTAAGTCTGTAGTGCAGTAGTGCACTGGTAGCATTACTGCCTAACAGCTACAAGCTCTCTGGTTTGATTCTTGGCTGGGGTGCCGTCTGTATGTCCTCCCATCTTGCAAAGATGTGTCTGGCATTTCTCCCTGCTCTGCTGAAAATGGTCTTTTGTTCCAAGTCAGACTAGTTTCTTGGTTAAATTCTTCAGAAAGTACATGGTAACACACAACTGTTTATTCTAGCAGTTGTCTAAGTTTATAACATGGATATTTGAAATTTGTCCCTATTTTTGGGACTGTATTCCCCCATTATTGGCTTTGTCCAGGTATTTTGTGCTAAGGTTGAGAGTTATCTATGGTGAGAACTGAATTCATTGAATGTTTGGGGGCTGTATTCCCCCCATTACTGGCTTTGTCCACATGTTTTTTTGCTAAGAGGTTGAGAGCTATAGTGAGAACTGAATTCACTGAATATGTTTGGGGGCTGTATTCCCCCATTATTGGCTTTGTTCAGGTGTTTTGTGCCAAGAGGCTGACAGCTATGGTAAGAACTGAATTCACTAAATGGTAGCCATTTAAGTTTGTCTTCCTGTCTTTCACAAAACAGCTGATTTGGCATAGTGGTATGTTTCTCTGACTGTTTTGCACAGGGTCCCCTGGGTTAAAGACGTGGCAGTGAAATGTATGGTGGTAAGACAGCATTTTATTCTAGCAACTTTCCAACATTATACAAGCAATGTTTAAAATGTGTCCCTGGTTTTTGGGCTTTTGTCCCCCCCAATAAATGTCGGCTTTTTTCACATTTCTTGTACTGCAAAGTTCAGAGATACAACTGCGTGTCGAGTAGATTTTATGAGGAGCTCAGAGTTGCAGGGGAACAAAACTTTAGTGCTGCTTATTCTGAGTTTGCTTGCATTGTTAATAGCACAACAGGTAGTGTACATGCTTTTGATGCAGAAGGCTGTAGATTCTACTCCCACAGTAGATAGATGCATTACTGATACTGTACTGTGTTGTAAAGTGGGTGGACGCTGCAGTTCTTTTTGGCAAAGATACCTAGAGTAGTAACTATGAACCTGTTATCAGTTTGCCGTACAGTTCCTATTGCGATATTACTAGCTTATCATTTTTTTTTAATGCATGTAACATAGGCAATTTATTCCTCAAGGGCAACAGGCACTTTATTTGTAGATGAATAAACAATGACATATAAAGTTGTTTGCTAGCAGCAACCTCTTCATTGTTACAGATTTCTTTAATGTGGAATTATTTAGATGACTTTTACTACTTCAGAGATTGTGCATATTTACTGATACTGGTGGTCTGTAGGTTGAGTAGACTTTTATGATGGAAATGTTCTGAATTGGGTAGTTTTGTCATTAGTGCATGCATTTTGTTTCATTGTTTACTGGAAAAATGTTCAAAACAATACATTTAAAATGCCGTCTAACAACTGTACTGTATTGTACAAGGAATATAATTTAGTACAATCAGGAAGGTGTATGAAAGAGCACATGTATGTTTCATGTGCAAGGGGCCCATGATTTGAAAACAGCCCAAAGTTAATCTTTATCTGCCACTGGCAACATGTATTTTCTTTGAATGTGGGTTTCAATGCTGTTTCATTGAATGTGAGTTTCAAGGGCAGAAAAGTTTTAATGCTAAGCCTGTTTTCATTGTGAGACTGCGTTGCTTTGTTTAGCAGATGTCTTAGTGTTTGTGCTGTAAAATGCAAAATAAAACTTTCAAATGAAATCCAAATCATCACAGAAGTAAAGCAGTATGCACATTTGTGTTTATGGTAAATGGAGTGAAATAGCCAAGTAATGGATCATTGGAATGGCTGCAGGGGGGAGGTCTCCATTCGACCATGATTTTGTGAGGGGGAAGGGCAGCAAACTCAGACAGCCCCAGCTGAACTATACCTCCCAACTGTCCAGATTTTCACAGAATGAATACATTTTTGCTTCTTATTTTTGGTTTGTTCCTCATAAAATTTGTTTTTCTGGAAAATCATTTAGGAATGAAGTCACTATATAATGACACATTGAGTTTCAGACTTCATAACCTTCAGAAAAATGCATGCGAAAGTAAGACCTGTTATTCTATCAACTGTCTTAGTTTATACAAGAGCAATTTTTAGTACTGTTTATACTTTCCCCCAATATATTTGGCCTTGTCCAGATTTATTGCATTAACAGGTTGAGAGGTACATGCAAATAAATTGCTTTATAGAATTAGGCATAGCCAAACCTCTCAACTGTCCCCGAATTTGGCTCAAAATGTTGCTTTTCCCCTAATAATCCCTCCGCAAAATAGCAATTTTGGAAGAAAACATGGAGGGTTTACAATTAAGAAATAACTATAATAATCAGTTATAGATTACTTTTATTTCAGAAATGCATGTAGATTCTTTTATTTTGTCAGCTGATCAAGTTAGCAGTACTAATATTAAAAAAAGTGTCCCTTCTTTGACAGGTTCCCAGCTGTATTGTGTGGCTATTTTATATTTTTGCATCACATTTTTGGTCCATTTTTCATAAAATTGTGTTTTTTTTGGCAAATTAGTGGTAAATCATTAAAGGCCGAAGTTAGAAAATAATGAGACATTTGAGTTTCAGATTTTATATCCTACAGAAAATCCATACTAATGCAAGACCTACTATTCTCTTATCTTTCTAAGTTTATAAGAGCAATATTTAAAAATTGTCCTTATTTTTGGGCATTTGCCCCACTTCTATGTATGGCTTTGTCCAGATTTCTTGCTCTGAGGTTGAGAGGTATGACAAATGTGTCAGGGCCATCACAGTCAGCCAGAGACATTTCAAATTGCGACATACTTGTTGCACCCCACTCCCCCCATGTAGTGACTCTGGATGTGTCCAATCAAGGCAAGGAGCAGTTATGCAGTGTAAATGTGCAGGGTGTAAATGTGCAGTGTGTCCCCCCCATCCAAGGTAGACACAAGTACTACAGCGGCTTTTCATCTGTTCTTGATTTTGCAGAATGGTCTGGTTTCTGTCATATTTTTGTACTGTTGATTTATGCTCATTACTCAGAAAGTGCCTGTTGCTCTGTGTTTTAAGTAGCACTGCTTTAATGACCATCAGGTAAGCTTGTCTGAGATCATAACATGCAAGTAAGCTTTAATAAGAATACTGTTAAAGAATTGCCAACATTGAAAGCCTTTCTGTTGTTGCCATGCAAAGAATACTTAACTAGATAATGTATAAGCGTTGAGTATTGAAATGCATATGACAGTATTTGAAATAAAGGACAGGATTACATTATTTTAAGAAGCTCATTACACTTGTTGGAGACTTCCAGTAATCTCTGAGGGCTTTACCCGTAAACTAAACAGAATGCCATTCATGTGTTGTCCATAACCTGTACAGTAATCTTTTAAGCAATGTATCTTGAGCTTGTTTCTTGTTTGCTTTTCATTTTTTACTTTGATCATGTTTTCCCCATGAAACAAGTAGATAGTTGTCAGGCAGCAGGTCTTTTTTGGATAAGAAACATTTTTTACAAGTGAGGGCATCACAGAGATTGCTACTTTCAGCATGTTACTTGGTACTTTAATAAAGCTGAATATAAATTATAATTAGAACTGCAGTGCAAGGAGAAGCGGGTTTGAGATGAGTGCTGCTTGCTTTTCTTATACTTGATTTTGACTGGCATTCCAGTAATGTATTTAAAAAGTAATTTATTTTTTCATGCCTCACAACCTTTTTGTTTCCATCTAGATATTAAGTAAGCTGTCATGCAGCCAATGCATTGAAATATTTTTATTCTTTTATACTTCATTTGTCTTGATTGGACTCTCATAATGAGGGTTTGGCACCCAGGTCAGCATATTTAATTAAAGTTAGTTTCTGTGGTTTTGAGCATAGCTCCTCCCCTTTCCAGTTGGCCGCACCCCTTCCCATTGACCCCACCCATTCAGCTATCTCCTGCAGCCCCCCTTTGATTTGAAGTCACCAGCCGCCACTGCTTTGGTGACACCAATTCTTAGAAGGGAAAACTCTCTCAAAACCAGTGAATCACTGTCAATGAACATTTAGACATTACACCAGCAGTGATTTACAAAGAAAAAACACTGATCTTTGCTATGTACTGGACATATGTGCCACTAGACTGCACTTCTTATAGTATTCCATTTGTGGATACTTAGTTCCCTACAGCATATTTCCTAACTGTATCTGCCAGTACTTCTAATCTGATGTTCAAATTTGTTTAGACTAATTATTTTCCCACAAATGTGTTGTTGATCAAAATGGTTAAAAAAATATATATATTTTTATTTCTGTTTGCTATTTGCATGTAATTATATGATATGTCACTGCCTATGCTTGAAGCTTTTCTCCTTGGGCCTCTATTGAAAATGGACATATATCCAGTTAGACTAGCCCGGTCAACAAATGTAAAATAAAATAAATAAATAAAATAAATAAAGATGTTTACTTATAGGCACAAGGCACCGGGTTGATGTTACTCCAAATGGAAATTGGCTAGGCTTAAAATTACCCACATGGTCAGCTAGCCAAGTACTTATCCATGAACTTATGAAGCTATGAAAATGTGTAGGTGAATTGTGTGTCACAGAAATGTGCATTCTGAAGACATAACAAAGGGACATAGGGAAAAATGTAATAATTGTGTTTCATATGATTCACATAATAACAGTTTAGAAAGCTGCTATAAGCAACAACCTTAGCTTATTAAAATGCAGAGATCACTGAAAAACTCAATAACAGGATTATTAACTTGATCCAAGAACCATTTACAATCCTAGAATTCTGCAGGTGGATAATATTAAATGATTACTTGAAAAATGTGAAAGATAAATATTTCTGTTGGCCTACAGGAATATATGGTATGCTTTATCACAAAGTTCACTGTTTTATGCAGCCTTCTAAATAAGCAGGCTTATATAACAAATAAAATGAATCATTGATATTAGTGACTCTCATTCTCCTGAAAATGCCATGCTACAGACATGCCAAAGGCAAAATATTGATGCAGAATTTATGCATACAGTTTCCTCTCAAGGACTTTATTTGAACTTGTTCTCCAAAGGGATGTCTTCATTGAACAATAAAGTGAAGTAAAAGAGTGTTGTAGACTTTCATAGCAAGTACCTACAGAGAATCACAACAGACAGTTTATACATTTGGAATGTACATACAGACCAGATTATATAATCCATAAAGCACAGCATGTTTCAAGTATACTTACATAATTTCTAGAAGAAAATAAAAGTGGCATTAAATATGGACTTGTTTCAAAGAGCAGTCCATCTGCTGTTAAAACAATAACTTTCATGCATCTTGGTATTTGTTTAAAAGTAACCATGTACTATAAGCAAAACAGGACAGGAAAAGGATCTGAAGAAAACAATGTGAAACATCAAGGTCTAGGCAGCCATCTTTTCTTCAGAGCTGCTGCTGTTTTATTTTCTTCTGAACTGTTAGTTGTATCATGGATAGCACATAAATGCACATAAAACACACAATATGTCTTTCCTTGTGTACAGCACAGAGTTTATTTCAGACAGTTCTTAATATCAAAATCTGCCTGTAGTACAAATTGTGCTTCAGAGTTTCACCTACGTTATAAAATACTGGCATTTCTTTTCAGTCTTTGGAAACCCAGGTAATAAGCTTTTCACTAAATATAGTAAAAACCTGCCCAACCTACCAGTGCCCATATGTATAAAAATATGATACGCTGACAAGTGCACTATAAAATTATCAAAACAATGCATCCCTTCCTTACAGTACATTCCTGTGTTGTTGATATTGCAATATGTATGACTGAAATTTATGCTATGCTACTGAAGCCACATTAGAAAAATGAACCTTTGTTAACTGTTCTGCAAGCAACAGTGAACTGAGCAGCAGTCTCTACTGATTTATGCACTATCTGTGAGGCACTTCATCTAGTTTAGTGTAGCAAAAAGAAAAATTAAAACACCATTTTAGGTGGCATACAGATAAATAGATGGATAGAAAGAGAGAGAGAGAGAGAGACTGAGATGTACAAAAAGTGCACACACAAACACACGTGCACACATTGTCCCAAAAATCAGTGTACTTCCTTTTTCTCAGTTTCTGAAGTACAGCTTGTACTACAGGCAGATGTTACTATTAACAATTGGCTGAAATATACTGAAGTACACAATTTCTTTCTAGACTTCTATAAGAATTTTTAATGCCTGTAATACTTTAACAGGCTGTTGCATACTCACTTAACTGTTCTGTGACCTTATCCATATGGACATCCATAAAAACTGACTCTTGATTATAACATCCTTTGTCATACCTCCTTGGCACTTACCAATTAATGAAGACATAACATTCATTAGATCACGTTTGAGTCTCCTCCTTTGGTAAAGCACCTCTCAGATTGTGCTGTGAAGTATACAAGTAAACGATCAGGCATCTGTGTAATACTGAAAAATGGGGGTAGATATCTTTTTGAATAAATCCAGTATTAGTAGCATATTTGACCAAACTCATTTAGGTGGAAGGTAATCAGGGTAACATTTTTATTTTAATGGTTTTGCAGAGCAGTGACAAACCTCAACAGTTGCAGTGGCAGCAGGCAAATTATGTATTGTAGCTTGAAAGACCACTGGACTTAATTAAAATGCACTGCAACCATTCCATGTATATGTTGTAACAAACAGAAAGAGCGGCAAACAGACAGATAGACAGGAAACACACACACACACACACACACACACACACACACACACACACACACACACACACACACACACACACACACACTGGATTAAATGAATGTTCCTGAATTTTGCACTCTGCACTGCTATTTCTGGATGATTACCATTTTCCACTGACCATCTGTGTTCTTCTGTGCTCTTTCAGACTGCAGCTATTTCACACTGCCTTACTTTCTAAAGTTACAATCCTGGATCATCTCCTTGATCTTAACAAGCCTTACTGAGGTTAAAACCTGTTCTGCAAATGCCTTCTAATGGAATCACACTTACTTTCTATTCTTTTGAAACAAGTTTAGGGGTATTTCATCCTGTAGGCATATGAGTATTTATAACATTTGCTTAGCTATTGTATATGTTGGCCAGTAAGCCATCCTCAGAATTTCATCTACATGTTGATTCCCAAAATATCATCATGGCATTAGGCATTGAAACAGTACTGGAAGGGTCACAGGATTCGCACAGGAGTTTAAGAACTGAGAAGTGATGACTAAGTGTCATTGACTGCAATACAGCCTAAATAGACATTGGTAGGCAGTTTGTATTTGTACAATTCTTCCATGTTTTGCCTTGCTTTTTCTACCTCACTGGAGTTTGGATAGGTGCATGTAAAAGTGCCAATGCCATAAAGAAAGCCTGATCTAGTAGTTGTGTGGAGTAGTTTTGCCCCTGAGACAGGATATATATTTTTTTAGGGAGAGATATGCTTCACAAAGGAGACCCCTGTTGGAGATAGAAGAGGTACCTATTTAGAGACTACTGGATGGAAATAGGATTCTGGGTTAAGCATTTGTTGATTTTTTTTCTTTGCAATTGTTAAAATATGGAAGGGAAGCCAGAATAGAGTGGCTGATCTGTAAGATGGAATTCTGCAGGGTCTTATTTTGGACACAAAGGTGGACAGGTGACTCCTTTCATTTTCCTTCTTACTATGACTCTAACTTTTCTTATTTGTTAGTCCAATTGGCTCTGTTTCAGATTATACAAGGAAACCACAGGTTGGTCATGAGAAGGCTGCGTGTTGAAGCAGTTGTGTCTTTTTAGGATACTTGGGTTAAACAATAGACTAAGTGTCTATAAATTACAGTGACTCAACATAGATCATAAACTCTAAAATACAATTTTTGTCCTAGCTAAGAGGGGAGAGATGAGTGAATCAGTGATAAGAAGAGTGTGTGTGTGTGTGTGTGTGTGTGTGTGTGTGTGTGTGTGTGTGTGTGTGTGTGTGTGTGTGTGTGTGTGTGTGTGTGTGTGTGTGTGTGTGTGTGTGTGTGTGTGTGTGTGTGTGTGTGTCGGGGAGGGGGCAGTATTGGTTTTCTGACTTGGTAGTATGATGGTGTCAGCCATTCCAGTAAGATGAAAAGGATTTATGAAAAGGATTTATGAAAAGTGGATGTTCTTTTCATATATTAAGACAAGCTAATAAGGCCATGATTGCTAAAAATGGGAGAAGGTACCTGAGACTCGTGTGGTATAGTTAAGTGAAAGGGAGTTAAAAGGGAGGTATTTTAATTCTGACTGAAATTCTTCCACTGCAAAATGACTTTCTTAAAGGAAGATGATTCAGGATTATCACTTAATTGTGGGGAAAGAATTAATTAATAGAAGCTGGAAATCGGGCTGCATATATTTTATAAATGTTGACTTGCCAGATTGTTTCCTTGGATTTTCTGAATATTAAAACTGGTACTCCTTGTTGGATGTAGAGGATGTTATTGCTTGTGATATAAATGTTACTATATGGCCTAAAGAGAGTTCTATGTTTGACTGGCCTCAGCTTCTTAACAGAGAAGGGTGATGTTTATAAATGGGAGAGAGCTGAAGACTGAGTACATGTTTAGAACCCAGAGTATAGTTGGGATAGGTCTGACACCTTTTTAAAGAAATGGGCTTAGGCAAAGTAGCAGGTTAGATATGTTTCTTGTAAAGGGCAATGTATTGTTGAATGAAAAAAATAGAAATGTTGACACAGAGCTAAGATAGCTAAGAGATATGACATGATATAGAATCACCAATATATAACAGAACTTGCTACCTGCTAAAATACACAAACAAATACAAAAAGAATGTGAAGAAATAGGGATAGTTATCTGTAAGCACCTAGATGAGCTGGACAGCTGTAATAATATAAAATTTGAGGTGAAAGGATTAATGTATAAGAAACCACTAAAATGCTTTCAAGTCAGAGACGAGCATTTCAAAATGTACAACACACTGATAAACATCTCCTTAAGGCTATGCCAGAAGGAAGTAACAGGTAACCTCAGTGGTAAAAAAAGGCAGTGTGAAAAAAAAGCAGTTGGATGTGGAAAGGCATCAGACAGTATAGAAGTGAAAAAAAAATAAGAGCTAGGTTTGAAATTATGTGGCTAATTAAGGAAAACGTACAACAGGGAATAACACATGATAAATGGACTCAGGTTTGGGAAAATGCCTATTTGCTCAGAAAATTACATATGGAAGCAGCAGAAGAGAATATTACAGTTATGGTATAACATACCAAGTAAAATAAGTTTTGAAAGGGGAGATGTGGAAATAAAATAATGGAGGTGTAAAGCAAATGAAGCAGGAACGAAATATATGTTCTGGGCTTATCAGAGGGCACAGTAGGAATGCCAACAAGCAGCAAAGGGATTTTTTTTTCATAAGCACACAATATGGATATGGGAAGTCCTAGGGTTGGGAATCAATTGGAAGGAACAAGGTTGTGAATAAGAAGAGCTTGCTATGAGCTTATTGTTAACACTTGTTCCAACATCAGTATTCGTGAAGGAATGGAGAGCAACACATCATGTTAGATTAGGAAGATTACACAAATATCTAAAACTGATATGATGAAGAGAGTATTATTATAAAATAAATGTGATGGGGAGAAACCAAAAAGTTGTAATTTTTGACTCCATTTTACTGGAATTTAACTATAACCTGAGAACAAAAAATTTAACGACATTTCACTGGATATTGAAAATATAAAACTTGGCACTGTAGAGAAAATAAAGGAAGTACTAACATCTTGGTCCTATGTTAATTATTTTATTCTTCTTTCTTAATCAAAATAGTTTTTGAAAGGTAGATAATTGTATAATATGCGAACACATAATGAAGGAACATATATCTGTTACAGCTGTTTTATTGTCAGTGTTTCGCTGTTAATATCAATGCTCATATGAAATATGAATGTATTTATATTATTACTGTTGAAACAATCAATGCAAATTATGTATTAAAAAACAAAATGAGAAATGTCTAGCTAACAGAAAACACAAAGACACTGAAACACAGACATGGTGTAACACCTTTTATTAGTACAAAACAGGTTTTCCAATTACTCAAGTTATCAAGAGACATTTATCAAGAGTTATAACTATATCAGTCTAGTAAAAGTTATTATGTAATGTCTGTATTCTAGTGTGCTTGTCCACGTGAGAGGAGGAATTTCAGACCTTTCACAACATTGGACTGTCATTAAAAATCGAATAACGAGGGGGAGGAATATAAATTGAGATGAAGCCAGTAACTGTGACAAACAAGGGGAAGGCTTTTGTCATGTGTTGCACTTTGTCTGGGGATTCTATTATCAAATTTATAAATGGCTTATGAAGAGGGAGTTTGTAAGGTATATTCAAGTACAAAATTATGCCGCAGGAAAAGACAGAAACTGAGTATCAAAGGGCATTGAAAAAGCATCTTACAATCTTAAAATTTGGAAAACTTATGCCAGAAGGGAAGTTTGAACTGGCTCTACAGATGCCAAGGCTATTCACGTGTGTAGAGATGTCATAAATTACCAAAGTTAATTCAGTAGACTGCACACAGCGCATTTCTGATTGGTCCAAGTGAGATATCAAGCAAACAATTTCAAAGCTGAAGGAAAAGAAACAGGAGTTGTGGACTGCAGAGTTCAAAGATAGTGCAAGTACTCAGTTTTATGATGCTGTAGGTATTTTCAAGATTATGAAAGACTCTTATTGAGATGTGTGTAATATTCATTTTAATTAACATGAAGCAGTTAAATAATTAGTTAATGCATTAATCATATCATGAATATTTTGTCAAGAAGGCCCATGTGTAAGTCGTGGCAATATTCTACGCTATGAGATGAGAACTCTGCTGATTTTGTCAAGGAGTTATGGCAGGGAGAGCTCCATGACTCCATACAGAAAGAGAAACAAGGGAACGCTTTAGGGAAAATTAATCTACCTAATGAGTTCTTCAATGCAAAGGAAGGGGAACTTATTCAAACTCTGTGTCAAGCCTACAAAATGAGTACTATCAGAAAAATCTTCACAGATTTGTAAATTAATGACTGCATAATATTAATCCTAAAAAGCTGGCTAGAGAAAATCGACTCATAATTTTCTGCTCATCATGCTGGGTAATATGGATGCGAAGTTTACATCTTGCTCAAATGCCACAAGTACTGCTAAATTCTGCCTCCATTGTCACTGATGGTTTGTCTTCAGTTGAAAAAGCAAAGTTTGCGGAGATTAGGGAAATGTATTAAAAAGATCTGTGTGAGAGGTTGGACTAAGGAATGTAATATATTTTGTGTATAAATAAAACTTTTGATTATGTTGAGGGAGGAACTTTATTTAATAATTTGCAAGTTACAGGAATCAACCCCAAATTTTGGAAGTGAGTTCATATCTGTTACATATATCAAATTTAATTTCATGATTAATGATGCGAAATAAAGTTGATGTGCTCCGTTTTGCCCTGTTTCTTTTAGCTATTGATGTTTTTACACAGAGGCTAAATGTACTCCTGGAAGGCATTAATGGTAGGTGACATTTTAGCCATCTTCTAGATGACTGTATGATTCTAATGAGAAGATTAAAGCACATAATGAGGGGCATTTTCACTTTCTCACAGTAATGGGTGAGATGGTATTACATTGCAGTGGTCTTCTTTTACCTTAAGCTTAATAATAATGTGTGAATGTATTAAATATAGCATTTCTGAATCCTTTGGAGCTATGTTAGAACTAACACATAAATTTGAAGAAGATGATCCACCCTAGTGTCAGGACAGTAGAGGAGTACTGGGTAGGTGTGGTGGTAATGCTGAATGATGTATATAGTCCATGCAGTGGTACTTCCAAAAGTTCTTAACATACTGCACTCCTACATTTGAAGAACAAGAGTAAATGAGTTAACATTATTAAAATCTTTTGTAGTAAAAGTGTGTTGAGAGACAAGTGAGATCACACTGGTAAGGAATGAATGAGAATACCTAGGGCCTTAGAATTCGGGGTGATGCCTGAGTGATACCTCAATTTAATTGCGTACAATGGCTGCATCCTTTGCCAAGCTGGTGAGGTTTGTTTGTTACTCAGTCTGTTAGCCAAGTAGGTGGACTTGTAAATAGACCATTTTATGCCAAAGGTACTTTATCCATAACAGCAAAAGCATAAAATTACGAAAGTGACAGTTTGCATATGCAAGTAAAATGTTAGTCTTGTAACTAAAGATGACAATGAGGACAACTATAGCGGTGTTTAGTCAACTGCAATTATTTAAAAATTATCAAGGATACTGAGCTGTTTGTATTTGCAGAGTGATGATGGTTAGACACAGGTACTTTTCAAAAACATTGTAAAGACCTCCACAACTTCCCACACTTATTGCAGGTTAGTATTATAGAAGAGAGATGAGAGTGAAAAGTATGTATCCTTTTTCCTTGATTCTAAGCAACAGAAGTGTAGCAAGCTTAATAGAGCAATTAATCTGGGCTTACACGTTTGGAGGCAAATGTACAATGACCTTTAAAAATGTAGAGAAAATGTATATTTTCAACAACAAATTTCAATAAGGATTTAATGAAAAGTAGCACTTGATGAAAGGATGCTAATATATGTTTTGAAGGCTAATTGGTAACACAAAAAAGTGGAAGGTTAAAAGTGTGCAGTATGTATCACACTTCTTATTTACACAGTAGAAAACAGATTGGACAGGATTTTTTTCTTGGGGCAAGTATTTTCTCAGCAGTATAATTGCATAGTATTGATTAACTGAGATCAGCTAAAATGTCATTAAATGTGATTAAAAGTAAGTAGAAAAATGATGGGATATTAAAAACTTTATTCAAGGATGACCTAATGGTTTATGCTACGCCATAATTTTCTCAGGTTGAGGAGGGACATAGTTGTGGCCATTAGTAACCCACTGATATCTACCAATTGTGGAGTTTCGGGAGAGAGAGAGAGTTGGGGAAGGATGTGGATCTCTATGGAAAGAGCTGAGGTCTGTGTACAAAAATAGAGAAGTTTTGAAGTGAGTTAAAAATAATAGGTCATTTTCTGTAGCCTGCAATTAACAAATAAGGTTGATAGAGCTTTGGTTTAAAATACAAACACATCTATTAAGTAATGGGGAGAATGAGGAGGTGAAATGTTGGCTCTGCTGCAGTTGCACATGATTTGGGAGTGCACTGTAATAAAGAAGAGTTGGAAAAGCAAAGTTTGGGATAAGCTTTGAGAAGGTGCAGACAGGTAGAAAAGGACCAAATTTGTAGGATGCAAAAAACAAGGTAAAAGACAGGAAGACAAAAATATGGGCATATATTAGATGTGTAGTTTTGTTTACTGTTGTTGTTTTATTGCATGAATGGTCTTATGATATATTATGATATATTTTTCTTTTACAGATATTTCTCATTTGTTGAAATATATTTTGCATACACACAGGTGTCCCATGTCCATAATAAGCATATTAAGCGGTTAAATAAAATTTTGAACATAGGTGGCATCTACTACATTACAGTTCTGGAAAGGCCAAACTTGCATTATATCTGCACTTTTATAATTGTGTAGGAACTGCATATTACTGTTGATGTACAACAATCTTATATAAGAACCATAGACAGATCAGCAGCTCTGCAGTCACTCACTTCTTCTGATCCAATAATACCTAGCAATTTCTTCTCATTCAAAGGTGACCACATCTACTGGAGGTATGCTGTCTCCCCAACTTGTAGGACTCATTGCCATGCGTAGTTCTCTGTCGAGCTATAGAACTTTTCTCCTTGTACATTTGTACCCCTGCGTGTTTCTGTATATATTATTATGCATGCTTGAAATGCTTCATGAATCACAATATCACGGTCAGCACTGTTTTAGCCTTAGTTCGCAATGCAATTTATTTATGAATAGGTTGAAAAATATTTACCGCTTTTAATCTTAAGGAAGGAGAAAGAAATGCATTGAGAAAGAGAGAGGGGGAGAGAGGGAGAGAGAGGGGGACACTTTATGTCTAAAAGACAAGTTTCAGACTTATTGTAAACCATTGGATAATCTATCAGATATAAGGCATTTCCTCTTCATTAGAAATCAAGGCGTTTGAGAACAAAGTAATGCATTCTTAATAGATTTGAAACTTAGACCACATTCTTTGTTTCTATGTTGCAGTAACTTGCATGACTTACTAATAATTGAATGAACTATATCTAAAATCAGAACTCAATCAGGTAAGGGTGGAAAATCATGACAAAAAGAGTATTAAAACATGATAAAGTACTAGGATTATGTATAGTGAGTGAGCTTTCAGGTATAGAGCTCAAAGACTGACTGAAAAAGTAGAAATTAATAAAATAATGGCTATCACAGTGATATTTTCTATCATTGTGTTAAAATGTAGCAAGCTGCAAAAGCTGCTGAGTGAAAATTAAAGCAGTTTAGTTGTGCTAAATATACTTATAAAATCTGAAAACTCATTTTATCTGTCTTCACTACTGAGGATGTTAAGTGATCAGAAAGAAATAAACCATGTTGAAGATTGGTGGAACCATTAGGTCCCATGATGTTATTGATAATAAATGTTCTTTGTAGCATTTTATAGTATTTGTCACCATTTTGTTGCACATCTCATCACTGGATATCTGATGAGTATTTCAGCTGATGGTAAATGGTTACTTTCTTTTATAGACTCCAAACCAATTTATTTAGTGCATACACCTCAAATGTCTCATTGTGAGCAAATACAATTGTCAACAATAAAGTATTTAAACAAACAGACATTAGCCCCCACAAACAAGATCAATGACTATTTAACAGTAATCAGATAACAGCACACTCACTTCCATCCACAGAGTGCCTCCAAAAATAATATTGTTTGACTTTGAGAAACTCAGATATTTGATTTCAATATGGAATCAAGAAAAAGTTTTAAAAAATTACCATAGAAGAGTATTTCAGTTCAGTGCTTTCAGATATATACAGTGCAACTATTACCATCTCCCCATGGCCTCATGCACGCACACACACACACACACACACACACACACACACACACACACACACACACACACACACACACACACACACACACACACACACACACATCTCACACACACACACACACACACACACACACACACACACACACACACACACACACATTTAATTAGAATACAACAGATACAATTCACACCCTTCATTAGACTGCCTTAATCATCACTACAAGGAAGCATTACCTTAATCTTTAACTGATCAAGTGAAAGGAATGACCCCAATGATATATTTCAACTAGTTTTGTATGCACTCTCATTTTGCCACTGATATGCCAGTCTGATGCTAACTTTCTTTCACCTACAACAAGCACACAAGCTGCAGACTCAAGAACTGTTTGAGGCTTGGGAGCTATAATCAAACATTGAATAAATTCCTGAAAGTAGTAAAATGAAATAATGATTTGCAAAGTTAAATTTATGACAACATTTGTGGGAGTTTTGGTTGCTTTTTTATTAAAATTCAAGAGTGCAAAAATAGAACTGGAATCGTGACTGATTTGTACAAAATTATGAAAATGATAACTAGTCATTTGTCCCTTGCCTTTAATAAAGGACGCTGGCAGGTGGTTGTGATAGACTTTAAAAGGCCGTAAGGAGGTAGTAGTTTTTGCTAACCCATTTTCAGAGTAACATAAACATGAAACAGATGTTGACAGTCATCTCTGACATCATGCTCCTTTTATTTCTGACACCATGGGCCCAGTTTCAAAAGACTTACTCTCATTGTAAGTGTCACTGTTCTGGTCAGGATAAAACAGATGAATATTTGTGGGTTCTATTCAAGCAGTTTATTTTGTACAAACACGTCAGGATTAAGGTTTGATAACTTTAATTTAGATAAACTTATAAACAAACTAGCTGTGACACTCATACATGCTCACTCACTGGCTCTGCTCTCAAAATGGCACCAAAGCTAGTATATGCTTGCTATTTATATGTATGTGCTGTCCTTGAAACCCTTCTTAAACATACAATACACACACACTATTCTACATCCTCCTTCTTTGAGAAATGAATCATGCATTATTGACGACATTAATTGTCATCAATTATACAGAACTAAATACATATAGACAATTATGACCAGGTTGCTGTGTATTCCACACAAGGTCTGGAAATACAACCAAATCATGTGACATAGAAATTAAAACTAGGTCTAGCAACTGGGACTGTCTCTGTTGAATGTTCAACTTTGGGGACATCAGGAACATCGGGTCTATATTTGCAAAGCGAAAAACTCTATGCTCGAATACCAAAACATCGACCCCTATACCGCGAACTGTGAAAATCCCGAACGCATTAAACCGCGAAAAAAAATATCGAACTGTCATAGTTGGCCAACCCCACCACATACTACCTACGCAAACAAAATAAATAAACCACATACATACACTAACCAAACCCTACTTCTAACCTAAACTAAAGCACCAAAACCCTATCTCCAACACTAAAGTAAACCCCACAAACACAACTATCTATGCACTCTACTTAACCCCTCAGTAACCCTAAGGTCCGTTACTACCACACACATACCCTACAGACATACACCTAAATAAAATAAAAGAACCAAAACCCTGCCTCCAACACTACACTAAATCCCACACACACAACTATCTATACACTCTCCTTAACCCCTCCCTAACCCTAAGGTCCGTAACTACCGCACACATCCCCTACAGACATACACCTAAACAAAATAAATAATACACATACATACACTCAAAAAAACCCTACACCTAAAACTACCCTAACTCTTACATATAGTACCTATCTATGCACTTACCTTAACCCAAATCCTAACTCTAAAGTACTATCTATCGCACACTTACCTTATGGAGCTGTACCGCAGATGGGCCAGCCAAAACAAATCGACATTTTGAAATTCGCGGTTTTGACCATTCGGGGTTTATGTACTTCAGGCAATACAGTTTGACGTCTTCATATTCGCCTAAAGGGATTTTCAATCATCTAAGAGGAACCCAGAACATCATTAGGAATGGAAGTAGAAGTTAACACACGTTCCTAACCAGGAACATTGTCTGCATTGCGCTGAGATCTAGAACCTGTATCACAGGAACAATGCTGCAATATCGATTCTGATACAGGAAGAAGATGTCTGCAATTTCTTCTATACTCCCCACCTTCAGATTCTATAAAGTAGGATGTCGGCTCAGCACATATACCTGTTACTGGACCAATCTGGTCGAAACCTGTCACCATTTGTATCTGCAGTGTCTCTCCTTCTTTCAATGGATGAAGAAATATGATTGATTTATCATAGCTGGACTTCTGGAAAGAATGCTTTTTTAATAGTTGAGATCTGATTGTTGTATTGTTATTTGTTTTAGGCCTCAACAGACTGGAACTGATAGGCAATGTTGTCCTGGTTTGCCTAGATTAAAGTCTCTGAGCAGGCGAGCCAAATATATCATCATGGGGTATGTTTCTGAGATTAAGTAAATTCAAAATGACATCAATATTATCATGCTTTGACTTCTCTAGTAATTGCTTTGCACTCTGTACTGCACGCTCAGCTAGTCCATTTGACTGTGGGTATTCTGGACTACTAGTAACATGTATGAAGTCCCATACTTTTGCAAATTTCTGAAACAAATGACTGGTAAATTGGGTACCATTGACAGAAATAATAATAAACTCTGTGGTTTCTCAAACAGTATTGCTTTTAGCGGTAAATTTGAATACTTTGTTTTCATCTTTTTTGCTGTAGTACCATTGGCAGAAATTACTTTGTGTGGACTACCATGCACTGAGACATGACATTTCAATTTGGTGATAACAGCAGTGGAAGTTAGGTTAGGTAGTAAATCAATTTCAAACCAGTTCAAATAAGAGCCAACTAACGCTAAGTAAAGCTGATTGTTTCACTTGAATATATCATTTGCTACTGATGACCAGAGTAGTTCTGGAATTTGACGTAGCTGAAGTTGTTCTTTTTGCAAATGTGGTTTAGTACTATTGCATACAGAACAAGAATAAAGTACTTTATCAATATCTTCTACTATTGAAGACCAAAATACTAGTCCTCTCACCCTTCTTTTGGTAGATTCGGAACCTGGGTGACCATGATGCAAAATCTGGATGTATTCACATTCTAAGGAAGAAGGAACAACAATTTTAGGACCTTTGAAAATAATGCCATCTTCCATCAACATCTCATCTCTGTAAGGAAAATAAGTTTACACTTCAGGTGGTGCACTAGATTGCGTTGACAGCCATCCAGCATTAATGTAGTGGTTAAACTTTTGCAAAACTGGATCAGTCTGTGTATGATCTCTCAGTTCATCAAGTCTCATGGTAGAAAAATGATGCACTTCCATGACATCAAAGTCAAAATTCTCTGCATTAAGCTGTTGCGTTCTGTTGTATTTCTCTGTGATCTGGATAAGGTATCAGCCAGATAAAGAAGTTTGCCTTTTATATAGACCATTTTGAAGTTGTACTTTTGCAATCTAAGTATCATTCTTTGTAATCTCATTGGAGCTGAATGCATATGCTACTTTAAAATAGTGACTAGAGGTTGGTGATCAGTTTCAATCTGAATAGCTCGACCATAAATATAATCAAAGTTCTTTCTCAATTTGAGCATATTGTGATTCAGATTGGATAAGAATTATACATGCATAGGCTACTGGTCTGCATTCTTGAAGAATTACTGCACCAAGACCAAATTTTGAAACATCACAGGAAAGAGTTACTGGTTTAGTGACATCATAGTATTTTAATGTAGGTGAGGGTGCTAATTTTCTGCTTAAGGTCTTCAAATGCCTTCTGGTGCTGTTCATAGGTTCATAGGTTCATAGGTTCATACTAGGCTATCTGCCCTAGGGCATTTATAAGCCTAGCCAGAGTGTGTGTGGCTTTTACCACCCCTTATGATGAGAATAATACGCCCTTTTAGTGTTTAGTTTACTGTGCCTCTGTCTAGTAGTGACACAGAGATGACCCCCGGGGTAAACCTACGATCTCCCATCCACTAATCGAGATTTCTCTTGAATAGAGTCAGTGAGGGGCTCTGCCTAACATGGACTGGGATTCTGTTCCAGAGTGTATGGAGCCTCAGGGTTATGAATCTGTCCCTCCAGCACGTCCTATTTATTTCTGTGTTGAGGTTTAAGTCTCTTGTTCTTGTGGCTCTGATGGATTTGGATTTTCTGAGGTAGACCATGTCCATTAATTCCGGATTGGACATGGCCTTGTACGTCAGGCACAGATCACCTCTGAGTAGGCGGTATGCGACTGAATAGAGCTGGAGTTTTTTAAGTCAGGCAGCATATGACATATGTTTAAGACCCTTTATCCTCTTGGTGAGGAACTTTTGGGGTCTTTCCAACTGCTGCAGGTGTCAGGTGAGATACATCCCAAATGGGACATTGTACTTAATCATTGGCCTGATAACAGAAGAGTATAGGGGCACAATGACCTCTCTTGATCAAGATGTGAAACCCTTCATGATAAGGTGGGCAATATAGAAGGTCTTCCTAACCACATTGGCAATGTGAGTGTCAAATGAGAGGTTACTGTCAACCTGGGTCCCTAGGTCCCTGATTACCTCTTCCGTACTTAATGGATTACCACCTATATGGTAATTTGTCAGTACCTTGTTTTTCCCAAAGGGTATGACTATACATTTTTTGGCATTCAGCTTAAGGCCATGGCTCTGGCACCAATTATCCGTTTCTATGAGGCCTCTCTGAAGGATGTTTGTGTCCGCTGGAGTATCAATTATGACGCCCAGTTTGCAGTCATCTGCGAACTTTGTCAGCCACAATCCTCCTATGTTTGCCTGTACCTCGGAAAAATAAATGCCGAACAAGAGGGGTCCCAGGACTGAGCCCTGTGGGACACCGCTTGTGACTGACTTAGAGTCTGACATAGCTCCAGCAACTCTGACCCTGTGGGTTCTGTCCTTGAGCCAGTTTGCAACCCATCTTGTGACATATGGGTTTACATTTAAGCTGGTGAGTTTGTCTATGATGCCCGAGTGGGGTATTGTGTCAAAAGCTTTTGCAAGGTCAAGGTAGGCTGTGTGAACTGCCTTACCCTCATCAATGGCCTTAGTGACTGTTTCAAAAAAAGTCGACCAAGTTCAAAAGGCAAGGTCTGCCCTTGTAAAACCAAATTGGATAGGATCCAATGTCTGTAGGTTCCCAATATCTTTGTTTATGAGTTCCATAATGATCCTCTCCATAGCTTTGCAGACCAGGCTCGTCAAGCTTATGGGGCGGTAATTTCCACAGTCCGTAGAAGCACCGCCTTTGTGAAGTGGGACCACTGTTGCCGTACGCCACTCTTTGGGTATGTATCCTGTAGTAAGGCTAAGATTAAACAGCAGCCTTATGTGTGGGTTTAGTTCCTCTTGGAGTTCATGTAGCACACAGTCCGGGACACCATCCAGTCCCATTGATGCTGTGTTTTTAGCTTTAGAGAGGGTGGCTCTCACCTGGGCATCTGAGATGTTAGGGAGGCTACACTCTGCTGGGATAGTTATTTCTCCTTTTGGGGGCGAGGGGGACCAGAAATTTGCACTGAACCTGTCTGCCAGAATGTTGGCAATGTCAGTGGGTTCAGTGTATTTTGTGTCATTTTGGACTAACTCTGAGCATATCTGGGAGTTTCCACCCAGGTTTCTGACATAGCTAAAGAAGGCCTTGTGATTGTCTTTTGTGTCTTTTGCGATTTTTGTCTCAAAGTGGGCCTTGGATGATTTTATGAGTGATCGTAGTTTTTTGCTAGTACTGATCAGAGGTGCCTTCCCTTTTAGGGATTTTGCTCTGTCATGTAGTAGCTTCCTCCTCCTGTTGTAAAGTTTGTTTATGGCTGGGGTCCACCAGACTGGGCGCCTGCCTTTGGGGGAATGGGTCTTGGTTTTATTTGGGATTGCATGATCCATGCATTCTTGAAGGTGCCCATAGAAGGCATTTGCAAAGGATTCAGCAGTGTGGGTTGTGGTTTCCACTGGCCCAGAGGCCTTGAAGGATACCACTTCAGTCTTAAGAAGTGTGAAGTTGGCTTTTGAGAAGTTCTTCACTGTGGTCTTTTGTGCAGGGGGTGGGGGCGGGATGTGGATTTCCAGTGAGATTAATTTATGGTCTGATCTTACCAAAGACGGATATACTTCCAGTGTGGAGCATTTTGTCCCCATGTTTGTGATGATCAGGTCTAGTATATTGTCTCCTCTTGTGGGAATGGTGACTTGTTGTTCCATTGCATTTGAGTTTATGAATTCTAGGAACCTTTGGGCTAGGGTGTTGGGGCTTGAGTAATGTTCTCAGTCTATGTTTGGGTAGTTGAAGTCTCCCAAAATGATGGTATTTGGAGATACATTCATACTCTCCAGTGTCTTCAGGAAGGCTGTGTGGGGTTCCTGAGTTTGAGAGGGTGGTCTGTAGCATGCTACAAACTGTAAGGCAGTTTTGCCTATGGTTAGTTGCACCTGGATAGTCTCCGATGCTTCGTGCGTTGCCACTAACCTGGAGGTGTGGGTATCTTTGATGAAAATGGATACTCCCTCCTTTGTGGTTCGGTCCAAGTTTTGGGGCCGGAAAGCATGATATGAGGTAAAACCTGATAGTGCTGGGGTGCTCTCAGGAGCCTTGAACCAGGTTTCAGTCACTGCACAGACATCGATGTTCTCCATACTGAGGAGGGCTTCGAGGGTGTGCATCTTGAGGTTTAGACTTCTGGCATTGAGCAGCATTACCCATAGTTTTTTTCCACTTGTGTTTTCTAAGGAGGTAGGTTTGTCATTTGAGCCTTGCCTAAAAAAGGCACTATGGGGGTGGCAAGAGCCTTGGCCAATATCCGGAAGCCCAGGGGTGACAGGTGCAAGCCATCCCTTGCGAAGCATCGTGGCTTGTCAAGCATGTCATCCCAAGGACAGACATTTGATCCCCTTAGAATGACACCAGTAATTAAGCCAATTGTTAAAACTGATCATTTTGTCTTTGTACTGTGGCATCATTCTTGGTGAGGGTAAGATGCTGCTCAGGGTCAGGGTCATACCAGCCTGGGCTACATAATCAGAGAGCTCCTCTATGTCTCTTTTCATGTAGTCCAGGGAGGTATGTCTCAGGTCGTTCACGCCGGCATGTACAATGACTGAGTCATATTTGTACTTGCTGTGGAGTGACCTGAGTGCTTGTGTTATGTGGCGGATTCTAGCTCCCGACAGGCAGCTTACTGTGACCTTTTCCTTGTTCAGTCTGGTGAGCGGGATGTCAGTGTGTCTGACTATGGAGTCACCTATTACAAGTGTGTCTGGCATGTTGTTTGGTCTTAAGGGCTGTGACTGTTTAGCACACTGACTTTGTGAACTATGTGTTGCATGTGCTATGTCTTGAGGTGGTGGTTGCTTGGGTGTCTGCTTTGGAGGCCTCTGTTGTTTTGGTAGATTTTTAATCAGCGCCTCCGAGTATGTTTTTGTGTGTTTATGTGTTTGGTTTGCAGTTGTGATAGTTCTATGTGAGACTGGGTTTGTGGTGTGCGTGGTTACCTTCTCCTCCTGACTGGTCTTGCCAGTACTGAATTGAGAGAGCTCAGCCTCCAGTTTGGTTATATAGTTGCATCTCTAGCATATATTTGTATTTGTTGGGAGGAGGAGAGGGTCGTCTGTGTACGAGGCAATTGTAACATTGCCTCAAGATTCCCAGATTCACCAGCTGAACAGGAGAGGACACCAGCAACTGACCCTTCGACATGCTAAAAATAGTGAAAAAGATTGCTGTGTAACTGAGTCAGAAAGGACCTATAGGGAAATGGGTACTCAACAGAATTTAGGTGAATGGAGTACTTTCTTTTGTTTAAGAGTGCTTTACCTGTGTAAAAAATGCTTTAGGAGCAAGTGCTGAGCTTTTCAGATAGAGTATAGGCTGTTTAGATTTCAAGTAGAACAGTTCCAAGGGAAAAATTGAAGAGCAGACTTGGCCGAGCCAGAAAAAGTTTAACCTTGTTTAACTGGCGCACAACCGTGCAAATTCATGCAAACTTGGATTTTAAGCAGTGAACAACAAAAGAGCTAGGAATGGTCCCAAACAACCAATTACTACAGCTTCTTGTGCTGAGGTCACTTCCCCCAAGGACAGGTAGGCTGCTCAAGGCTCCCCACTCCCACTGGTGAGCAAAAAAACTTCCTTCTATCCAAGACCATGTAAAATGTTTGCATGTTAGCTCTCTCAAAGGTGCTGTCAACTCACTGACTTGTGGTATAAGCTTGCCTAAATAGTTGACCATACCAAGAAGACATTGTGGAGCTTGAACATTATCCAGTGCTGGCATCTCAAGAATGGCTGTTTGTCTGGATGGGTCTGGTCACAAGTCAGTGCTAGTAAATACATGACCTACATATGTAACTTCTGGTAGTCTGAATTTGCACTTCAGAGGATTGAGCTTCAAGTTCACTTCACATGCTCTGCCTAGAACTCTCTTTAGGTTACTGTCATGCTCTGCTTCACCATTGCCTCCAACCAATAATTCATCTACTATTATGGCACAAGGATAACCTGAAAAAATTTGCTCCATTGCATGCTGAAAGACTTCACTTGCAGAATTTATTCCAAATGGCATCCTGTGTTATCTACATATTCCAAATGGGATACTGAAAGTAGTCAGTAGTGAAGATTTACAATCAAGCATCTCTTGCCAAAATTAACTTTTTGCATCCAAGACAGAAAAAGAAAGTAGCATTTGGTATTAGGGCTGTGGCTTCCTCAACTTTACCCATAGGATGATGTGACCTCTTTAATGCTTTGTTCAAATCTCTTGGGTCAATGCACATTCTGATTTTGTCTGAGCCTTTTTTGTGGGCTGATACCATGGATGACACCCATTCAGTTTGTTCTATAACTGGACAAATTACACCTTGCTGCACCATTTTATCCAGCTGAGCTGTGACTTTATCCTGCATAGCTATCAAAACTTTTCTTGCCAATCTGGCCACTGGACTGACCTCTGGGTCTAACTTTATAGAATGCACAACTGGAAGTTTGCCTAACTTGTCATCGAAAACATAAGCCTACTCTGAGAAAATAGCTTCAGTAAAATTGGAACTGGGACATGTGCTTAAATGATGAACTTCTTTGGTAAAAGAAAGTAGATTTATTCCCAAACTGTCTTTGAGACCCAGCAATGACTGCACAGGTCTTCAGACTACATAGAATAGTAAGCTGTAGCAGTTCCTAGCCAAACAACATGAGAGCACTACTGAGCCTTTGGTTTGAATTATTCACCTCCATAAACAGCGAGTTTTGCACAACTGGTGACATTAAGTTGCTCTCCAGATATCACCTTAGCAAATGTGTCTGTTGACATAACATTACACTTTGAACCAGAGTCTACTTTGAGCTTGGTGGATTTTCCATTGATCTGTACTGTGCAAGCACTTTGTTCTTTGCCAACAAATCTACTGAATAAAACTTTTCACCAATTACTGATACAGCTTCTACATAGAAAGTAAGGTTGCAGCTCTGTATATGATCAACTTTCTTTCTTAAGTGACCTTTCTTTATAACTGTGAAAGGCTTACTTGACTTGCAAAACTTTTGAAAATGGTTAAGTTTTTTACACTTTTGGATTTGCTGACCAAATACTAAGCACATCTATCTTTTAGACTCATGATTGGCACCACAGTTGTGACAGGTGACAATAAAGCTTGATTTGGGATTTCCTGACTCACTCTTGTACTGCACTGAGCATGTCCTTCTTACTGAACAAGTCTTAGAACTTGCTGGAAAACTATGGGTTTTACCTGCCACACCCACAGGGGTTACAGCTGCCATGTGCTTAGGCCTGCTTTTGCTAGCCACGTGTTGCATGCTGTCTATATTTCTTATCACTTGCAAGCATACCTGTGTGCTTTTCTGTAACTTCATGGATTTGACAAATCTCAGTAGCTTTGCTCAGCATTAAATCATTGTCACGAAGTAAAATCTTTTTCACTGCAGCATTATAAATAACTTACACAAGCCTGCCGTTTATTAACTCATCTTTTAAGTCACTAAACCTGCACGTTTTAGCTTTGTTTCTCAGGTCAGTAATATAAGCTGCAAAAGTTTCTCCTTGCTTTTGATCTTTTGTGTAAAGCAAATGCCTGCCTAGTGTAACACTTGTCTGGGGGTTGCACATTTCCCTGAATTTGCATTTCAAACATTCGGGGTCTTCCCTTGATTTAGCTTGTACAACAATATGATGTTTTTTTCCCTTCTCCTCCATATGATGTTTTTTCCCGTTCTCCTTCATATACTGCTGAAGCATAGACAAATGGGCATTCCCTTTTAATGGCCTCTAACCCAGCTAGGTTAAAAATATGAATGCTCTGGTGTGTGCATCTTTGTTTGAATAAGCTACTTGCATAAAATATTGCACTCTTGCTCAAATATTCTCCAATTCTCTGCAATATTCTGATCAAATACATTAATAAAACTCAGAGAAAAGGAGGACAAGCAGGATGTTCACTAAAAGAACCACATACAAGAATTCAATCAAAGAACTAACTTTTGCAAGAGCTACTTGCTGCACCATTCAGAATATAGCAGTTGCTTTCACATATGGTGCAGTGGTGCAGCAGTAGTGTTGTCACCTCACAGCAAGAGGTTCTCCATTTCAATTCTTGGCTGGAGTGCCTTCTGTGTGGAGTCTGCATGTCCTCCCTGCATTCGTGTGTGTTTCCTCTGGCTGCTCCAGTTTCTTCCCATAATTCAAAGACATGCATCAGAAGCATTTCTCCCTGGGCCTCCTCTGAAAAATGGCTTTGTTCCAAGTTGGACTTTCCTGGAAAACAAATGTTACATAATCTGTTTAGACTATAGAAATAGCCATTTATTGTGTACAATGCCAGTGTTTAACTGTGATGAAAAGCAAAGGAAATTATTTATTACATTGTTGCTCTTAAATGCATTACAATCCTCTCCCTGTATACACACAATCATAAGCTGTAGCAATAAACATTTTACTCTCCGATACATTGCTAAATACTGCTTCTGCTAAGCCAATTCGGAGAGGTTTTAACTCTGATAAAACAACAGCAAGGTTATGTCAATTTGTTTTGGCAATATAGCCTCTAAACTCAAGAATTATAATCAGATTATTCTCTTTTTACATGCCCCTTAGGTGTCTGGCTGTGATTTGGAAAAATGGGCACAGCAAAACATTCAACTTGTTTCACATATAAAAACAGTAGACCTGCAAAGTCTGGTTAATGACTGCTTAACTTAATCACTACAGCAGGGTCATTTTCAATGACAGTCCCTGATGCTCAACAATTAGATACTTTGTTGACTGTGCACAACTAAATCTCTGATTGCAGAAAAATATCGGTCACAGAAACATGTTTCAGATTTGCTTGAAATACAGAAATACACATTAATATTGCAAAGTCAGGTTAATAAATAATTTGAGCAAATGAAAGTAGGCTCAGTCACTTTCATCCAAAGATGACTGGGACATCCATTTGTTATAGCCAGCTTGTTGATGAATTATACCTTGGATTTCTAATTGTGTTAAAAATGGCCACATTTATGTATTTCAATTTTGCTCCACTGAATAGCCACAGTAAAGCATTTCAAGTTGCTTCAAACAAATATTAATTTGAGCTGCAAAGATTGAATGATGTCTGTTAAACTTAAGCAAATGACAGCAGTGTTGGTCATTTTATACCCCAAACAGCTCGCATATCAAGATAACATATCCACTATATCGACTGCATAAAGCTCATATGGCTGATTATAACAAAGCATGTTCAAAGTAATTTATTTGAACTCTGTTTTACAAAAGAAAAACACTACAGCTTGTCACAGGAAAGTATTTCAGACTGATTTACAAACATGTACATTAGTACTGCAAAGCCATAATAATGTCTGTTTAATTTAACCAAACATTGGGGCCAGAGTCGATCAGTTTTATTCACAGACAGACCACAGTGCTCAACTGTCCAGAGTTCCACAGACTATCCAGATCTTTGCCTCACATTTTAGTCTGTTCCTTATAAAATTGAGGGTTTATAGGCAAATCAGTGAAGACTTCAAGTCACTAAATTAAGACAGACATTTGTGTTTCTTTCTTTATATCCTTCAGAAAATGCACACAGACACTAAACATTTTATTCTAGCCACTTTTAAGTGTATACAAGCACTATTTAAACATCTGCCTACATTTTTCAGTTTTTTGCCCTCCCTCAATATTTCTGGTTTTGTCCAGATTTCCTGTGTTGAGAGAATGAGAGGTATGAGATAAACCCTTACCATCCCATGCAATTATTGGGACTTTGCATATACCTCAGATGTCTTTATAATAAAATAATAACAACAATAATAATAAGTTCACAGTAATTTATTTCAACTAGCTTCACAGTGACTAGCCATTATATAAATCATTCCAGTTTGGTTTACACAAATAAAAACACTTCTGCAAATTCCACTAAATGCCCACAATATCTGACAGATTGATGCCAGTGTACAAAAAAAAAATACTAAACTGCTACAAGCCAGACCACTTTATTTGAGCTGCAACCTGACCACATTTTCTTGTAGAACTTTATGATGCCACTCTCTACAGACTGCCAACATACATTTTCATCAAATCGATTCCATCCCATTGTTTAGCGTTTTCATGCTTTCTGTCCAGTCCCAGCCCCTACAATCTAAAGAAGAGATCATAGAACCTTTGTCAGTGTGCCATTCATTGGTCAGACCATGGGTGGGACTGAGCAGGAGCACAAAATTAAGAAGTGTGCAACATTTTTCTTTTAAGAAGCCATGATCATGCCTGTTATGAACTTGGTCTTGAAGGCATGAGTGTTTTTTTAACTTGTCCAAAAAAGAAAAAAAAAAGTTGGAAAAGTGCATCTGGCTAAATATAGTGCTAGGAAACCCCTTAATCACCTGCGCCTAATAAAACCCTGAGCTTTCTTTCCTTATTCTCCTTTTGCCTACTGTGTGACCTTGAGCAGGACACTTATCAAGACAGTGAACAACAGCTGAGTATAAATTGTGTTAATGTGAGCCAGTGCTCTATTCTGCTTAAAAATGTTTTCTGAATTGCATCATCAAAAAGACTAATTGTTCACAGATTCACTTATCAGCAAATTTCATTTAGTGTCAGATTTACTATTTAATTCACATATAACAATTTTTGTAGAAAAAATAAGCCCTTTGTATAATTTTAAGCTTAGAATTAAGTTGCTTGGTCCCATTGTTTTTCTATTCATGTATGATCTGAATTTCTTTTGCAATAATACTGCATACATCTGGCAAAGAGTAAGGCAAATTATTATATGTTCCCTCATATATTGGGATGCTGAGCTGTAAGTGCTGTATTGTGCAAATTTATTGTTAACACTGATAGTGTCGTTAGAGGCAATAATATCACCACTATGGCTGTTACCTGTAGTCACCTGTACAGGATGTCCACTAGCATTGCAGGTAGAAACTATCCTCAGTACTGTGACAAGTCTACTTTAACTTAACTATCTGTTTAAAATGCATTTTCCATTGATGAATAGAAAATACAATACTGTTATATTTTATTCCTGCCTTGAATATGCCACAGACAGAAAGCATTTATTTAATAATTGGGAACAGAGGGTACGTATGTTATTCACAAATTTAATTACACAGGAATTTGGACACGGAAAGTAAAGTGCTTATAAAAACTATGCAGTACACATCTTCTTATAATGATGATCTTTTTTTCTAAACTTCCAATGAATCATGCAAACTGAACTGTGATGTTACACATGTTGGTGACTCCCTCTCTACTTACCCTTGGCATCTACTTTCATAGCAACAGATACTACAACATTATCATAGCTGCATAAGCATATTGAATTTCCTCATTTGTTATATTTCTTCAGTTCTTTACATTCTAGTTCTCTACCTTAATTAGAAGGACCTTAATATCCTTTGCGCTTAAGCTTAGATTCAGCCAGCTGTAGGCTATGCCACTCTTAATGGGTACAATTAATTTTCAAGCTATCTTCCTTTTTCCCATGTCATAAGGCTTAGCCCTCTAGACAACTTTTTCACTTTTGTCATCCTGCCGTCTTTTGGCCCCACATGGAGCCATTACTAGCATGGTACCTTATTGAAGCCACAGATTGTTAGCACGTTTCTTTACCAGTCTTCTTCTCAGTGTGTGAAATGTCCTCCAAATCCACTGACTTGTAGGTCCAAGTTGCTTTCTCAGAACTTTTTTGTGTTACTTCCTGCTTCCACAGCTTATGAAACTCAAGCTCCAGTTACTTCATTTCAGAAACTACACAAGTGAACTTTTAATTTTTTTAACTTTCAGCACACTTTACACACACACACACACACACACACACACACACACACACACACACACACACACACACACACACACACACACACACAGTCACAAGATATCTATCACCAGTCAGTTTCTTCCTTTTCAGTGGGAAAGTTATTAATACTACCACTTAAATAACACAACTTATCCAATGCAAAGTTAAGCAATAATTACTGTAAACCATTACAAAATAGTTTCTTGTAGAAATATACTATTTTGTTTTTCAGCTTTCCAAAGCATTTAGACTAGTGGAGCAGCACATCTTATCATGCCACCTGGTTAAATAACCATATTTAACAATGAATCATGCACCAGTGCAGTATTTGAATAAATTAAATAGCACCTTCCCACAGCAAATGTTTCAACATACAAACTAATTAATATATAAGTCAATGTATACAAAAGGGGTTAGGTGCTATTGAAGAGTTTAAGCATGCCATGTCAAAGATTTTAGAACAACACTTTACTAGACATTTAAATCATATATGATACAAAGTCCTAATATGGAATATTCCTATAATTAACTGTTATGCCTGCACTTAGAAAATAAACAAGTAAAGAGGAAAAAAAAGAGTGGCATATGAGAAGACTGAAAACTGTGAAGGAGTAAAAGGTTGAAGCAAGAAAAATAATGCCCCCCCAAAAAAAAAAATATAAGAAAAAATAAAAGCTATATGAATCCAGATTGGACAACTTTACTTTCTAGGATGCAAACAAAAAAGATTGCCAAAGTAGATAAAAATAATTCCCGTTAAAAGTACAGGAATCAAAAATAACTGGTCTCTGCAAAAAACTTAGCTAAAGCTGAAACCCTTAAGTTTCTTCCTAAACCTCTGTAGCTTAGTAATCTTTTGCACTGGGCTATATGACAGACATTAAGATGTGTGAACTAGTTTTCTGGTTATTCCTTTCTATGTCAGAATTAATAACACCACTTTTTCCACTTCAAGCAAGGCTAAGATATATTAATGTACAAGAAACCATCTATGTAGACAACAAATATTCTTTTCAAGATATTATAAAATATATAAAGCAAAAGATTTTCATAAATGAACAGAATTAATAAAACATATATGAAATGTATTAAAAATACCTTTCTATATTTCTCTTTCATAAAGAAATAATTTCATATTTTAATGAATTCTTGCTGTGGATCTATATCTATCCAGTCTGAGAGTACTTTTAATTGTCCCAAATGTTACTTTTTTCCCAGCCCTCATATGTCATAATGTCACCACATCTTGTAATGCAAATAGCTTGGCCCATTTCCTAATTGGCAAGAGCCATATGTAAAAGGTTAAAAACATGCATGGCAGTATGGGATACACAGGGAAATTTGTGAGAAGGAATTTTAACAGGCTGCCTGTAAGATCACACAGTATCAATATTTTGAAATGGTATATAAAACAGGTCAAATCCCAGTGACAAATTCAAAATACCTGTCATACTAGTTAATAAAGATGAAACAGAATGTTGATATAATTATACCTGCTCTATGTGCTCTTTATTTTCTACAGGGGATCAATCTCTCTCTCCTTTCCACACACACACACACACACACACACACACACACACACGTGTGTGTGTGTGTGTGTGTGTGTGTGTGTGTGTGTAAAAATAATCATCAGTCCTGCAACATATACTATTAATGCGACTACATATTAAGAATCTTTGCATTAAATTACTCTGATAAAAAAAAAAAAAAAACATGAATACTGCAAGAGCTTCTCCTGCTGAACATGAGTTGCTGCTTTACAGAACAGAAATAAAAACCTGAATACTTATATACTTTTGCTCACATAATTTATTCTCAGATAGCTATACTAACTGATGCAGCATTTTTAAGTCCAACTGACTGAGCATTTCTTACTTGCTGTGCTGCACTGTATTACATTCTCTGTTTGTTATTTGATATAACTGAATGATTCCTTGTTTTTGAATTGACACTAAATCTCAAGACTGGAACAACAAGAAAGGGGGGACATTTTTTTATTTAAAAGGATTTTTCATTTCATTATTCCAACAATCAAAGCAATGACACAAAATTCTTACCAAGAACCAGAGGAGGTTTTGACTCCTTAGCCTTGTTAAAGCAATGAACAGAGAATCTCATAAATATTTCATTAAGCTAAAATATGTTCTAATATCTTATACATATTATTAGTTTACTGAAGAAATGTTCATTGGAAATATAAACCAGTCACTAAAAATATGTGCTGAAAAGTATAGAGATCATGCTCTGATTTGAATGCTGTTACCTACATGGTATTATTCTGTGCATAGTGAATAGAAAATGATCGATCACCAGCTGAACAATGTCAAACAAGCACTTTTTTATGCAGTGGGGCAACCCCCTCTGTACCCTCACATCCACTACTAATTATGTATATCAACCCTAAGAATGCACTCAATAGGGAAAGGCCAAATTCCCTGCTGCATGGTATTGTGATATGACACACATCGAAAAAGCTCGTATGTGTGTTCAGCTGATTTTCCATTACACATACCAGCTTTTTTCAGTCAATAAAAAGAATGTTTGACTAACTCTCTGTAAACCACATATACATATGTACATATGTCTGTAATTGACAAGAGTGAATGCCACATAAGTGAATTATTTTTACCACTGTAACGAAAAGTGAATTCTCATGTGAGTGAATGTTCTTTTAAATGGAGTTTCTGTCAGCAGCCTTTCACATTGGATCTCATTACAGCAGGAAAAGGGAATTTTCACTTACCCCGCTGCTGTGCAGTTTCAGAGTTAGTATATATAATTAGCAGTGGGTGAAATGTGCAGTGGGGCTTGACTCCCTGTAAAAAAAATGTAGTTTTCATTTTTTGATGTTCAGTCATTTCACAGTTTGATGTAAAATGATCACTTCTCTATGTTCACTCTTCTGATCATTCTCACTTTGTGCTGACATACTTGTATATGTGTGTGTGTGTCTCTCTCTCTCTCTCTGTATATATATATATATATATGTGTATATATATATATATATATATATATATATATATATATATATATTAATAAAACCAAAACCACTCGAAGAATTATCGTTCCTGCTATGAATAAATCCAAAAAATAAATGTACACGTATCTCATGCAGGTACGACAATGGCACAAGCTCCTTCAGTTCTTTACAAATAACGTTCCAGCCAAATACACCAAACAGTCTTTAAACCAGGTACACCAAAGGCGGTCTTTAAAAGTTCATGTAAAGGTTTATTTATAAAACAGTGAGCGCTTTCACCCGTAGGCTTTGTCAAACTTCAACAAAATAATATACCCATTCTAAGTTTAAATATAATACAAACTCATCTGATAGGTTAATCTCGTCTCATAATTAACTAATAAAGCTCTTAAAGAGACATCACTAACCCTACTTACTAGTACTCACATCATACATTAACCTATTAGTAATATACAAAGACTACAGATACTGCGCTTAAATTAAAATCTTGAGACAAGCTCTATAGTCGATCACATCTGATTAATCTAAAAAGTAGATCTACAGTCTACCACTAAGCTGAAGAACAACAATATCTGATGTGACCATTCAAGAAATAAATAAATAAATACACATTTTATATAATTGAATATGAAAAACATCCATATCAATATTACAAACAAAAACATGAAAAAAGCCTAACAATATAAGTGAACACACATTATTTAACAACATAAACTCTGCCATCATTCCCTAATATAAGGTATTAACCAGGCTAGGGAATGGTCTGTTAAATACGTGTGTGTATAAGAAACCATGTTACAGAAACACGTTATTACACCGGCACAGCATGCACCCCAAATTTGTCTTCGAAAACGTTATGAAGGGACAGCTAATGAGGGCCTCAAGGCTTAATCCGACAGCCTCAGGATACACACAAGAAATTAATGACCTTAAAAGAAGGTTTTTAGAAAGATGTTATCTGGAGACAGATATAGATAGGAAAATAACAGTAGTTCAAGATTTGAGGAGTAATAGAGCGCGTCCTTATTTTTCTGAGTGGGAGGAACCAGACATTGGATGTGTGGTGACAGTGAGGGATGAACTTAGACTCCCACTATATTTTACCAGGGATGTCAAAGAGGTAGAAGGAATAATAGGAAGGTACTGGGAAGTTCTTTCTTTAGATGAGGAAATTAATGGGGTAGTAGGTCAAAGCCCTAAGTTTGTTTATAAAAATAAACCCAATTTGAAGCGTAAACTGTGTCATAGATCCCTTTTAGGGCGCACAAGTTACACTGGAGAAGATTTTAACACACGTCCATGTAATGATTGTAATCAGTGTAACTTTATAGACATGGATATGAAGTTTGTACATCCAGTTACACTAACTGAGTATGAGTTTAAGACAAGAACGTGTTGCCAGAGTAGGCATGTTGTCTATATGGCTAAGTGCGTTTTCTGTAATGCATTTTATATAGGGAAAACCTCAAGACAACTGAGAGAACGCATTCGGGACCATGTGTACCATATACGCCTGGGGTCTCTGAGTAATGCACTTGCGAAACACGTTAGGAATACGGGTCCCGATCATTATTTTGGGTTTAATGTAATACAAAGTATACAGCCCAGTATTAGAGGGGGAGATGTGGACAATTTCTTGCAGGAATGTGAACTAAGATGGATTATAAGGTTGAGGTCGGATAGATATCCTGGGTTGAATGATAAGGTACAATTACAGCCTATCTTACATAAGAAAAGATTGGTGAAACCATGAGTATTAGTGTCCCATTGAAAGTTTAGGTTTTTTACATCTTACATTGGGGAATGATGGCAGAGTTCATGTTGCTAAATAATGTGTGTTCACTTGCATTGTTAGGCTTTTGTTTTTATGTCTTTGTTTGTACTATTGATATGGATGTTATTCCTATTTAATTATATAAAATGTGTATTTACTTATTTATTTCTTGAATGGTCACATCAGAAATTGTTGTTCTTTAGCTTAGTGGTAGACTGTAGATCTACTTTTTTGATTAATCAGGTGTGATCGACTATAGAGCTTGTCTCAAGATTTTAATTTAAGCGCAGTATCTGTAGTCTTTGTATATTACTAATAGGTTAATGTATGATGTGAGTACTAGTAAGTAGGGTTAGTGATGTCTCTTTAAGAGCTTTGTTAGTTAATTATGAAATGAGTTTAACCTATCAGATGAGTTTGTATTATATTTAAACTTAGAATGGGTATGTTATTGTGTTGAAGTTTGACAAAGCCTACGGGTGAAAGCGCTCACTATTTTATTAATAAATCTTTACATGAACTTTTAAAGAACGTTTTTGGTGTACCTGGTTTAAAGACTACTTGGCTGAAACGTTGTTTGCAAAGAATTGAAGGAGTTTGGCCATTTTCGTACCTGCATGAGATACGTTTATACATACATATATATATATATATATATATATATATATATATATATATATATATATATATATATATATATATACATGCCAAAACACCGACGACGAGAACACCGACACTGGAAGATCGACAACTGAGATGACCGACAGTTTAAAAGCCCGACGCTGAGAACACCGACATTTTAAGGTAAGTGTGCAATAGTGACATACTTTAGGGCTAGGGGCGGGTTAAGTGAGTTAGGGTTAGGGTGCGGGTAAGGTAAGTGTGTGATAGTGATATACTTTAGGGTTATGGGTGGGTTAAGTGAATTAGGGTTAGTGCTCAGGTTAGGTAAGTGTGCGATAGTGACGGACCTTAGGGTTAGGGTTTGGGTTAAAGTTAACCGATAGATAGTTGTGTATGTAAGGTTTAGTGTAGGTTTGTAAGGTTTTTGGTGTGCTTGTGTGTGTTTTTCAGAAAAGGTATTTTTTTGTTTTGTTGATATATATATATATATATATATATATATATATATATATATATATATATATATATATATATAGGTTCCATTGGTTTGGTCGAAAGGGAGTTTGGTCAACATCTCTTTGATTTATCTCATTTTGTCAATTATACAGATAGGTCCCTGGGAATGACAAACCCCAGGTAAGGAAATATTCCCTTTCCCCTGGGATTGTGTAATCCCCAGAGTTAGTATATATACTTAGTGGGGAGTGCAGAGACACTTGATTCCCTGCAAAAAAAAATTATGATTTAAAGTGACAAGTGACAAGATTCTTCCTTGGCACATGCATACCAGGAAGTCAATGTTTGCATTCTTGATGGAGAGTGGTTTACCTTGAGGATGTTTACTTCATGTTAGCTGACCAACTTAAGGTAAAGCAAATGATCAAATATATACATATACACGGATTCAAAGATGGCCGCCATCCTTTAAACACTGCAGGACTACAGCTCTTCAGATACCAGAAATAAAAATCAACCCTGTGGAGTTATCTCAAGATTTAATAAGCTAATTGGCAGCAATAACTAAAGTACTAGGATCTATCTTCGCTTCTGAGAGGAAAAAATAGAGAAAAAATATTTTGAAACAGCAGGATTGGAACTGATGGTCAGCCTGACTCTGAACAGAGCAACAAACAAAGGAAGTATATATCTCTCAGCTGAAACCTTACTCCTGGTATAAATACATTTACAGTGTAACAAAATGTCAAAAGAAGACAAAAATATGGAAACCAAGACTTCTAAAACTAAACTATCAGCTTTGCAATCTCTGGAAAAAGAAGCTTTCTTTAAAAGACAGAAAACAGTTACACAAAGGGAGACTGCAAAAACAGGAACAACAAACAAACCAGATCAACCGGTCAGCATGGAGGAAATTAAAGCAGCATTGTTACCTATTCAAGAAGCCTTAAAAGATTTATCAACTCAAATGCTTACTTTTAGTGCCACATGTAATCAAATTCTGGAAAGAATGGATAAATCAGAAACCAGAATAGCTGAAAATGAGGACAAAATAATAATGCTTACGAAAAAAACAGACTCTCATGATGCAGACATTCAAACCATGCAAAATAAAATTTTAGATCTGGAAGCAAGATCTAGACGGAATAATATAATAATTAGAGGAATCCCAGAAGCAATTCAATACAATGATCTTAATACTACCATAATACAAATACTGGAAACACTGTTTAAGGACTCTGATAGTGTTAAACAGATTGCTATAGAAAGAGCACATAGAGCAATCAGAGAATCATTTGCTTCAAATGCACCTAGACCAGTCTATGCCAGAATACTGAATTACCAAGATACAAGCAAAATACTCTTAACTATTAAAAAGAATGGTGGATTTATCATGTGGCAAAATAATAAAATTTCCATGACACAGGACTTACCATTACAAATAAGGCAATCCAGGCAAATGCTAGCTCCATACTGCAAGTTTTTGATTGAAAAAACATCAGATTTCAAATGAAGTTTCCTAATACTTTAATTTTCACTGTGGATGGTACTAAATATTCAATAATCACTAAAAAAGAAGCAAAACCTACCTTTTTGAAGCTTTTCAAGGCACTGCCACCTTCAGAAGTTTGATCAAAGTATCCAGGTTTCTCTTTCAGCATCAGACAGACTGGGATTCCATAAATACAACGATCCGAGGCTTTATACCTCTTTGTTTGTTCTTTTCTTTTTACCAGGCCCTGGAAAACACTTGATTACCTCTTATCTTGAAGTTCCAGCGTGTCCACGAGGCTTTTTCCGAGGATTTATGGCTTCAACGATCATAAACAAGCCACGAAGTAGCAGGAAGTCCTTTGGAGGCTGCAGGGGGACTGATTTCAATGTTGCGCATCCAGGAGGTCCGTCCGAGAACTGGTTCCCCCATCGCGAAATTTGAAATGAAGAAAACAAGCTCAGCAAGCAGGAAGGACTATAGGGAAGCTGTAGAAACTGTTTGAATCCAAAAATGAAGCTTCCTGGACTTATTTGGAGGGTAAATTACTTCAGTGTAGTATGAGGAAATGTACAGCTGTACAGGTAGGAAATTCTATTGTGAATGGGCTGATTAAAATAGAAGGGTATTACATTGTATAATGATAGAATGTGGTAATTTTGTATTTGTTTCTTTTTTTTTTTCTCTTAGGTTTTTTTTTTTACTTTTAATTAGGAAAATGTATGTGTATGCTTTGTTCAATAGAGTAACATGATGATGTTAATATAACAAATGTTATTAAAAACTGTGAACTTGAATTGTTTAAAATGTCACATTTAGTTTTCCCTTCCTTTCAGTGTTTGTAACTGGATTTAATGTGAACACAATTATTTAGCCAAATGCTTTGTGTAATACAGCTTATACTGTTACTTATAGTATTTTACAAGTTTTAACAGACTATTACTTTTGAAGGAAGACAATTATCTAAAGTAGTTAGAACATTTAAACAAAAACAAGTTTAGGATTGTCTTCCAATGTTTAACAACTGTTTGCTTTCTCTGGGAATTAATAGTTAATACTGTATATGATAAGAAGTTCAAATCTATTATTGTTACTGCTGATTATCAATATTGTGGGGTATTAGTTAAACTGGATTTTTATGCAACAATTAGGAAATGTGTTTGACTATATAAAATATGTCCTGAGCTGTAGTTAGGTTGTTAGTAGTGTTTATTAGGGAATGTTTGGATTAAGCTTTGTAGTGTTAGAGTTAGTGATTGTAGGTTTTTTGCATGAGGCTTTTGTATTAGTTAGTAGAGTTAGAAATTTAGATAACCAGAGATATTCAAAGAATGTGAAAAACCTATGTACATCCTGGTCCAGAGGGATAGTGGATAAGCACTGGGTAGGGATGGGATGTCAGATTTGCTTCCAAATAATCTACGATATGTTAACATACTGTAATTTAAGGTTGTCTCTTAATAGTAGGAATAAGAATACATTTTTGAAAAACTTCATATGTGGATAATAGAATCTTGGAATGTTAAAGGACTCCAAAACATGAAAAAAATGAAACTATTTTTACACCTGTTTTTCCAATCAAAAGCAGACTTTATCTTACTACAAGAAACACATATGACTAATGATCAGTGGGATATACTGAAGGATAAGAAATGGATTAGGGAGACAGTGGTGGCAGAAGGGACAACGAACAGTGCAGGGGTGGCAATTATAATTAAAAAACGATACCAAGAGAAAATCTTAGATGTCAAAGTAGATAAAGGGGGACGGTGGTGTTTAGTGGTTCTGATATCCAAGTTCTACGATAAACCCATAGTACTTATGAAAATATATGCCCTTTCCACTAATCAGCACCATTTTATAACTTCACTTTACTCCATTTTACAACAATATAATAACTGTTATATATTAATGGGAGGTGATTGGAATTCATATCAAGATCCCAAGTTAGATAAATTCGGTTCATCTAAAGCTTTTAATAAACAGGCAATGATAGCATTGAAGGAATTTAAAACCGATTTTAAATTATATGACCCATTTAAACATACACACACACAGGGGAAAGCAGAGAATTTTACTTTTTACTCAAGTTGCCATAAAATGTGGTCGAGAATTGATTTTTTTTTGATCTCAGAAGTATTGATTTCGGCTGACCAATGTGTTTCTACCCAAGCTCGACAATTATTGGACCACTCAAAGATCACATTAACACTAAACAATAATAATATGAGTAATAGGAGACTTCGAGGATACAACTGGTCTTTAAATCCATATTTACTGAGGAAAGATGACATATTGAAAGAAGTTAAAGAGACACTTAAACAGTTACTCCATAACCTCCTCAAAAACAGACACCCTGTCGATATAGAATGGGCTACAACTAAAGCCCAAATAAGAGGGACTTTTCTTCAGAAAGCTACTTACTATAAAAAAATGCAAAATAAAGAACTACAAGAAATGGAAACCAAAATTAAGTCACTAGACCAGGAGTTAATGAGGAACTACAATAAACAAACAGAAATAGACGTATTAAAGTGTCAAAAAGAATTGTTTTTATTACATAATAGTAAACTATCATTTTATGAACAGAGAAATCTAGTAAAATATGCGAATCATATTCAGACTCCCTCAAAAGCACTTGCACGTATTATCAACCAAACAAAATCAACACTATTAATATCAGAAATAGATTATAATAATAGAACATATACTAATAAGGCAGACATCATGAATACTTTTGAAACAATATTTAACCAGGTTTATGGTGATCAGCAGACACTTTTACCAGATAAAGTTAGGAAAGATTTCTTACAGAAGATCACATTCCCGAGTATTGATAATTAATGAGTTCCATAGGGATTTAATTAAACCAATTTCAGCGGGGGAGGTAACAGAGATAATTAAGAAGCTGAAACCACATAAAGCCCCAGGGCCGGATGGATTGACTTCTGAATTTTACAAAACTTTTAGCGAGATTCTGAGTGGAATACTGTCACAGACATTTAATTATATAATCCAAAATAAAATTAATGATCCCCACTTTAATGCTTCAAAGACAATTTTGATACCGAAAGAAAAAAGTGATTCTAAAAACCCAGATAACTACAGACCCATTTCACTCTTGAATATAGATATAAAAATTATGACATCCATCTTAGCAAATAGACTGAAAAGGGTCACAAATCTAATAGTATCAGAAGAACAGGCGGGGTTTATGGATGGGAGACAGACCACTGATAATACATTAACGCTTCACACATTAATTTCCTACGCCAAGCACAAAAATCTCAATATTTATGCACTTATAATTGACGCACAGAAAGCATTTGACAGGGTTAACTTGGTATATCTGTTTGATATGTTATCATACTTTAATATACCTCAGGATTTTATTTTAACATTAAGGAAAATATATAATAACGCATATACAAATCTATTTATCAACCAAGATTGCTCTAAAAGAATACAAATTAAAAATGGTACCCAATAAGGGTGCCCACTATCTCCTATCTTATTTAATCTTTATTTGGAACCATTATTTTTACACCTTAAACAAAATGTATTTTACAATCCCCCAACATTATATGGTATGAAGATAAATATGGCTGCTTTCGCAGATGATTTAAACATCTACTGTACCACACCTGTGTCAGATACCGAGAAAATATTAAAAGCAGTAGAAGACTTTGAGAAAATCTCTAATTATAAACTTAATTTTAAGAAATCCAAAATATTCCCATTAAAGACACCTACACCCTTTTCATTGCTACCATTGATAGATCACGTAATGACAGAAGAAAGAACAAAATATCTGGGTATTGTATTTTCAACTGATAATAGAGATTTTTTTATAAATAATGTTAAGTCAACTTGGGATCAGATAACATTGGACTTGAAAAGATGGAGTAAACTGAAATTACCAATGATGGCAAGAACTGCGATTATCAAAATGAATGTTCTTCCCAGAATACTATACATATTTAGAGCTACACAACTCAGAATCACGAGGAAATTCTTTAAACAGCTTCATATAGGACTAGGAAGATTTCTTTGGGAACCTAGGAAAACGAGGATAACATATGAGAAACTGATGGCTCCAAAGAATAGGGGAGGTCTAGATTTACAGGATTTCGAAACTTATTACTTGGTAATCAATGCTAACAGAATTTTAAGGGTGATTCATTTTGATAGAGGTACTCTGAAATGGGCGCCCAAATGGTTGGTCTTAACTTATAGACATCTAACTGGAGTGGGAATCAACTGTAAAGCTTTACCATTTTTGAATAGGGGAACACTCATTAAATATGATTTAATGGAACATATTAAAACCTATGTAACTTCAATTCAAAATCTTTTTACTTCATTAAACCTATTAAAATATATGATGGTGTTTCAACCACTCCACAAGAACCCAAATTTAGTAATAGGGAATAAATTGATAGACCTACAGAAATTCCCTCTAATAAAGGATCTAATCATATGGGATTTCTACCCCTTGCTTGGGATATCAGTTCACGATATTTTAAAATAGAAAAGTCTTCCTATTTCCTATCTAATTATCATGAGACAATTAAAAGATCTGGCTATAAACTATTTCAATAACCTTGAATTTAAAGAAGAGGAATTAAATATATGTCATACTTTGTGGGATGCTCTGATACAAGACAAAAAATATATAACTACCTCATATAAACTGATAAAAGAGATGAAACATAATAAACATATTCTTTTATCGAATTACTGGAGGGAAAAATTAATATTAGTTGACGACAGCAAGATCTTGGAAGCATTCAATCTAACATTAAAGTCAGTATCCCTTCAAAAATTACTATTTACACAATTGATGATATTTAACAATGCCTACTATACCCGTCTTACTCTTCATAAATTTGACTCAAAGAAATCACCTAACTGTCCATACTGCACAGACCAGACAGCTGACTTGTTTCACATGTTTTGGAGTTGCAAATGCATTTTTAAACTTTGGAATTTGTTAAAATTACAGTTACAGAAAATGGGCTACCAACACTCAACACTCTCTTGGGAATTTATGATCCTACATATTCCCCCAGATAACTTAGATAAATTAAAAAAGATCATAATCATGAATATTTGTTTATTAATGAAACTATACATAGCTTCAAACTGGTTGAACCCGAACCAGACATCTTGGGAAAATTTTAGAACATTAGCAATAAGACACATATTAGCGCACAAATTGTTAATCAATGACCATAAAAAAAGCATACATAATGTTAAAATATGGGAGCAAATCTTTAATATTGTGTTGGCCTAGGGGTTCTTATCCACTATTACTCAGGATATATATTTATAACACAGATTCAATCTTAGATTAGGTATAGATTACAATAATAATATAGACTGATGTTTTTTTTTTATGATGTACTTTCTTCTTAACATTTTGTGTTAATATACAATGTTTGTGTAACTTTTGGAAGCAATCATGTACATATTGTATATATATTGTAGTTTGTAGTTATGTAATTGGAAAATAATAAAAGACGGATTATTGAAAAAAATATATATATACATATACACAAACACACACATATATATATATATGGTTACCTATCATTCCATCGAAAGTTCATTCCATCTAAAGTTCATTCCATCGAAAGTTCATTACATCGACAAGCATTTTAGGTGGGGGGGCTTTGCCCCACACACACCCCACTGTGGGGGGCTGTGCCCCCACCCCCCCTAACTATATATATCAACTCCAGGGTCGCACAACATTGGGGTAGGGGGCAAATGCTTGTCGATGTAATGAACTTTCGATGGAATGAACTTTTGATGGAATGAACTTTTGATGGAATGATAGGTAACCATATATATATATATAGAGAGAGAGAGAGAGAAAGAGAGAGAGAGAGAGAGATAGATATATAGAGAGACAGAGTGAGACAGAGATAGAGATAGACACACACACATATGTATATAGTGTGAGAAAGAGATAGACAGAGGAAGAGATATATATACACAGGCAGAGAATGATTAGGTAGATTCATCTATCTATAAATTAAGATATCTATCTATCTATCTATCTATCTATCTATCTATCTATCTATCTATTTAGCTAGCTATCTGTCTATCTATATATAATATAGTCTCAAAGTTTAGTTATCATGACAGGACACCAGAAATCTTTTGGATTCATCATTCGGAGTATTGTTCACCTATCTGGCAACAAACCATAAGGGTCCTGAAAGTTTCTTTTTGCAAACTTTATGTCCCATAATTTGTGTCATTACAAAATCATTAACAATTGTTTTTCACATAATCTCATACAAGAATCCAGGTGTTCCATATTGTTATATAGGATACCTTTTACAAAAGTTACCTTGTTGGCTAGGCTTACTTAGGCCCTTGGGCCGATAGCCTAGTACCTACCTATGAAGCTATGAACCTATGAAAAGCTAAAAAGTTATCATTTAGAAATGGACTTGGAGATTTATTTGCAAAATCATCTGAATTCATTGTTTTCAAAAATAATAACAAATTATGTATTTTTAACTTCACATTGCAGATGTCAGCTACCATATTACTTCCTGGCACATTAGGCATTATACCAATATGTAATCAGGTACTGGGCAGTGTAAATGCACAGTACCTTAGTGTAAAATAATCACTTTGTATGCATTACAGAGATACGGTACTTATTATTTTGTGGGAATATAATGCAAACTCATCAGTAAGGAATATAGAAAACAATTGCACTGATTGCAGTAAACGAGCCCTAACTTTCCCATCCAGAATGGTAGATAATATTGACAAATAGAGTTCCAAAATAATCGGTAGGTATGAGCTTTTACATTTTATAGAAAGAAAGCAGGATATCAGCATTATAAAAATAGCTGCACTGTGATTTTATGTGACTTAGTTAAAAGAAACAAAAAGAACATGTGCATGATGTAATGAGTATATACAGTATCTAAAAACAAAGAGAATCAAAATATAATTGTTTTTACGGGTGCCAGAATCAAGTCCCGACATAAAATTACTAATACAAATGTGGAAGATCATGCTGGCAGTTTTGTTTATTTTTAGCTTGCAATCAGATAGATCCAATTGTATTGATTTATTTTGCATATGAGCTAGATTTATGGTTTTACAATGGTAAATAGCTCATCAGTGTTGTAAATATCTATTAGCATATGCAATATATTTTTTATTTATCTTCTTGCTGCTAGTGTTTCAGTATGGTACAGTTTTCCAGAACGTCTTAAATACAGTATTAACACATAATTTCAGGTCACTACTTGCTATTACTGTTTTCTGCATTGGGCCTAGAAAAAATAGTGAAATAAATAAAATATGTATAATTCGTATACATTAGAGAAATGTATGACCTGGCTGAAAAACAAAGTTGCAGGCAGCCCTGTGTGATGAAGGAAAACTTTGGTAAACTAATGGCAGATGTAATTCCAAGAGCTATCAGAAGTAAAGAGCAAGTAATAATGTATTCATTGTAGAGTAACTGCAGACTCCACATATGTACGCCAGAGTTCAAAATACAACAGATATACTCAGTGAGATCAAAATGCCAACACTTTCACAAAGGTACTTGATAGAGGGCCTGAGTGTGACCACACATATTATCCAATAAGTATGACATATTCCAGTGGATTCTGCAGAGAAAAAAGCTAAATATACAATGTAAACTGCAGTTAATGCACTTCAGCAGGCCACGTTTTACATGTGATATAAGAGGACAAACTGCAAATGTGACCAAGAAGATGTCCTACATGGACCTGGGCCAGGTTACAGTTAAGTCGTCTCTCTCTGACCAGAAGATAAATGATGAATATAGATTAGATGGAAAACAGGTGTGGACTGTGCGAAGGATGTGCGCACTTCATTTGTACTCCTACAGTCTGTGGTGTAGCCCAGTCCCAGTAGAAACACCAGTGTGCCTCAGTCTGGGAATATTGGCCTCTCTAACATTCCACTAGCATATGGGTAATGCTCTAGGGGTGTGCCTGACATCTGCAAGTCACATACTAACAATTATGTGTCGCAAAGTGGATTAATTCATACACTGCCCAGAAACATCCAGGGAGCACCAGACTACCATGGAATTGTTTTATGCCATTGCCAACTTTCCCCATGTCTTTAGTGCAAAAGACAGAACTCACGTACTAATAAAAATTCCTACATCAGAAAATGCAGAGCATTACATTAATAGAAAGTGGTGGCTATTGCTCAAACATCAGGTAGTGTGCTCTGCAGATGGCTTCATTATTAATTTAATGGATACACATCCTGACAGTGTCCATGATGCCATCATATGGCAAGAACATTATTTAAGATCAGCTTTTCATGGGAGAGACATCTCTAAGAGGCTTGTATTTGGTAAGTGCATGTACACAGCAGTAATGTTCTCTGATCCAAGACAGGTAAGTGCATGTACACAGCAGTAATGTTCTCTGATCCAAGACAGGTAAGTGCATGTACACAGCAGTAATGTTCTTTGATCCAAGACATGGTGCTATAAAGCAATGAGTCTAATTGTCTGTATGCCGTTGCAAGTATGTGAGTGTGGTTATGCACAAGAAGCCTGACTTATGACTGCATTCAGAGCTCCATTTATGCCTGCTAAAGATATATTTATATGTATATATGTATGCATGTATGTATGTACTATGTGTGTGTGTGTGTGTGTGTGTGTGTGTGTGTGTATGTGTGTGTGTGTGTGTGTGTGTGTGTGTGTGTGTGTGTGTGTGTGTGTGTATATATATATATATATATATATATATATATATATAGAGAGAGAGAGAGAGAGAGCGGAGCACAAACTGAAAGACCATTGAGCAAGTGTTTGATGTGCTGAAATCATGATTCAGATGTGTGGACAAATCTGGGGGTGTATACAATGTAAATTGGAAAATGTTGCACAAATGGTCAGTGTCTATGCCATTTTGTACAATATGATCCTGTCTAAACATGGTGCTCTACCAGTCCAAGTCGTGGATAATCTACCCTGAGAAACTCAGATGTCTGATATGGATCTATCAGAGAATTCATATGATTTGTAAGTGGAGATGACAGTGAGAATGACTAAACATGGGTGATGGAGGCTTAGTTCATATATGGCACCTTATGTCACATGGCAACATCTGGCTCAGAACTTTGAGTTATAAAATTATAGCTGACAGATACAGTTGCATATCTTGAAGTTGTATATAAGGAACATTAGACATACCACAGTAAGATGTGATATGAAACTGATTATATGCTTGTGTGCACAAAAGAAATGAGTATATGTGGATGGGTATTAACAAATAAATGTAAATGGAGTACTGTAGGCCAGGTACACTACCATCTATGACCATATGTGTATGCCTATGGCACTCATGTTGTGCGTGTCATAAAAAATGTCAGTGACCAGGGATGTAGTCCATATAGATCAATTGAGAGTGTGTGTAGATAGCACAGTAATGTTTGTTTGAGTCTGCCAGTCTGTGTATGGGGAGACATAGTTGTAGATCAGAGTGAGTGATATACCTTTAAAAAGCATTCCAGTCACTGGGCATTTGCATATAAGTACAGACCACGTGCAAGCAAGAGTGCCATTTTGCATGAGTAGCCGCAGTGATAGCATATATGTGTAGTAGTCAGTCAGTCAGCTTGTTCTTTTAACTTTAATGTTCCTGCCAACCATCCTGATGGGTTTGTATGTAAATAAACTACTTAAATGAATACCCAAGCCTCTTCATTTTATTAAGATGTACAAGATGAGCAACAGTAGTATAACTAAAGGAAGTATACATCTGCGGTGGTGAGTATTATACGATCCGTATGCACAGGAGCATGTTACAGCTGAAGCACTACTGTAACAAGGCTTTCAACAGAGCATGCAAAAGATACAACACTGTCATGCACTACCACCAGTGTATGACATGATCTCTTTATGCCTGCGCTCTCAAACTTCATGCTGGTGTGCTACACAATCAGTAGCATGAACAAGGGCATGTAGGTCATTGCTATGACATAACTGGGAATATTTATGTTCAGCAGTACACTTTCACAGACATGTTTATGCATATTGACGACATGACCACATGCAGTCCTACAGACATTACTAGCCTTTTGTGGAGCTGAGTCACCACCAATCTCAGACTTACCTGAGGACAGACACTGAAGAACATCTTCATGACCAGTATCTTATATCCCATTATACCTATGAACCTATACAATTCGATGAGAAATAGGAAATTCACTCCAGGGATCACCTCTGTGGCTCTGCTCAACAGGGGCACAGAAAAATAATTTTCTTGGGTGGCGAAAGCCAGGGTACCTTTTTGGCTAGGCTTTTATATGCCCTAGGGCTGATAGCCTACTACCTACCTATGTACCTATGAACTAACATTAGTCTGGTTGGGTATACTCCAAGCCACAATACTGACCCCTCCAGGAATTGACAAAGTTTTCCCCAGTACAGTACTCTGTGTACAAGTGTCTGTACTGTGTAACACGGCACATCAAATCTTGCCTCAGCATCTATGGATAGGTTTTTGAAGCAGGCTGGTAGTGATGGCACTGCAAACACATATAAAATACATGCAGCACTGTTGCACAAAGCAAAATATACATTTTAATATCCAAACAATTCCCAAAGCATATGAAAACGGACTGCAAACATCAAATAATTCTAGATGGTATAGCTTTAGGTTGTGTACTCCCCTAAAACAGAAAGTCATCACTAGGCATGGTTATATCATATGGTATCAGTGTAGTGACATTGCACATACATGCACGTATACCTGACATGTCCTCTTCCAACTTCACCACATGCACATATACCTGAAATGCCCTCCTATGACTCCACCTCCTGTTTCATGTGTCACAATTTCACTATGAATTACATATAAACATGTACAGGAGTGAAGGACCCTGAAACACATAATTTTTTGTCAAGTGCAGCAGTAAGGTCAGCCCTTATCTACATAGACAAATATATAACTGATGGTCTGAGATGTCCAGTGGGATGTGCTGGACCTGCAAAACAGAGGAGATCATCATAAAGTCTTCTCCTCACAATGATAACTAACTACATAGTCATGTTCCCCATATAAAGGCACATTTAGTTGAAGCTGTTACCCTGTTCTGCTATTTTCCCTATTATTTCATGTATCTTGTTTCTTTTTGAGTTCCCCATTTACTGCCATTACAACTGTCTACCTCTGTTCATTTTCATTCTGTGTGCCTTCAGTTTTCCATTCCATTCCCCTATCTGTTTTTGAAGTCCTTGCGGGTGTCTACCTGTAATGCCACATAGTCTGCATACTGCAACTTTGTAGATCAGTCCCCTCCTACCTCTTCACTAATGTAGTCCATCACCAGTATGAAAAGGAAATGGCTCAGAGCTAAATTCTGATGTATACCCCAATCCCACTGGAAGCTCCTCTGTGAGAACAAGTATTGCTCATACTTCTGTCAGTGGGTCCTGATACATAGCCTGCACTATTTTACCAATGTTTTCGGGATTTCAAACCACTAGGCCCAGACCGCAGAATCCTTTATAAACGCATTCTATGAACACCTTCAGGAATGCATGGATCATGCAATCCCAAATAAAACCAAGACCCAATCCTCCAAAGTTAGGTGGCCTGTCTGGTGGACCCCAGCCATAAACAAACTATACAATAGAAGGAGGAAGCTACTACATGATAGAGTAAAATCCCAAAAAGGGAAGGCATCTCTGATCAGTATTAGCAAAAAACTACGGGCACTCATAAAATCGTCTAAGGCCAGCTTCGAGAGAAAAATTGCACAGGACACTAAGGATAATCACAAGGCTTTCTTTAGTTATGTTAGGAACCTGGGTGGAAATTCCCAGATATGCTCAGAATTAGTCCAGAATGACAAAAAATACACCAAACCCACAGACATTGCCAACATCCTTGCTGACAGATTCAGTGCAGACTTCTCCCACACTTCCCCACCAAAAGGGCAAATATCTATCCCAGCAGAGTGCTACCCCCCTGACATCTCAGATGCTCAGGTAAGAGCCGCCCTCTCCAAAGCAAAAAACACAGCATCAAGGGGACCAGATGGTGTCGCGGGCTGCGTCCTACATGAACTCCAAGAAGAACTAAACCAAAACATAAAACTACTGTTCAATCTCAGCCTTACTACAGGATATGTACCCAAAGAGTGGCATACAGCAACAGTGGTCCCTCTCCACAAAGGTAGGGCCTCAACGGATCCTGGAAACTATTGCCCCATAAGCCTGACTAGCTTGGTCTGCAAAACTATGGAAAGCATCATCATGGATCTCATAAATAAAGATATTGGGGACCTACAGACACTGGACCCTACCCAGTTCGGCTTTGTTAAGGGCAGATCCTGCCTCTTAAACCTGGTTGATTTCTTTGAAACAGTCACCAAGGCCATTGACGAGGGGAAGGTGGTCCACACAGCCTACCTGGACCTTGCAAAATCCTTTGATACAATACCCCACTCAGGCATTATAGATAAGTTCACCAGCTTAAATATAAACCCCTATGTCACTAGATGGGTTGCAAACTGGCTCAAGGACAGACCCCACATGGTTAGAATTGCTGGTGCCATGTCAGACTCCAAACCAGTTACAAGTGGCATCCCACAAGGCTCAGTCCTGGGACCTCTCTTGTTCGGTATATATTTCTCGGAGGTACAGGCCAACATGGAAGGACTGTGGTTGACCAAGTTCACAGATGACTGCAAACTGGGTGCCATAATCGACTCTCCAGCTGACACAAGCATCCTACAAAAGGGCCTCATAGAAACAGACAACTTTTGCCAGAGCATGGCCTCAAGCTAAACGCCAAAAAGTGTATAGTCATCCCCTTTGGCAAAAAGAAAGTGCCCACAAATTACCACATAGGTGGTAATCCATTAAGTACGGAAGAAGTAATTAGGGACATGGGGACCCAAGCTGATAGCAATCTCTCATTTGACAACCATGCGGCCAAAGTGGTTAGAAAAACATTTTATATAGCCCACCTAATCATGAAGGGATTCACATCTAGATCAGGGGAGGTCATCGTGCCTCTTTACTCATCCCTCATCAGGCCCATAATTGAGTACAATGCCCCTTTTGGGATGTACCTTACCAGACACCTGCAACAACTGGAAATACCCCAAATGTACCTCACCAAGAGGATCAAAGAGCTCAAACAGATACCATATGCTGCCCGGTTAAAGAAACTCCAGCTCTACTCAGTGGCATACCGCCTGCTCAGAGGCTATCTGTGCCTGACGTATAAAGCCATGTCCAACCTAGAATTAATGGACATGCTGCACCTCAGAAAATCCAAATCCCATCGAGCTACGCGCTCGAGGGACTTAAACCTCAGCACTGAAATAAATAGGACATGCTGGAGGGACAGATTCATAACCCAGAGGCTCCCTTCACTCTGGAATAAAATCCCAGTCCAGGTTAGGCAGAGTCCCTCATTGACTCTCTTCAAGAGGAATCTTGATGAGTGGATGGAAGATAGTAGGGTTACCCCGGGTATCACTTCTGTGTCACTGTTAGACAGAGGCACAGTATACTAACCTTGAAAAAGGGCATAGCAAAATTCATTTAAAATGGGTGGCGAAAGCCAAACACACTCTGGCTAGGCTTATAAATGCCCTAGGGCAGATAGCCTAGTATGAACCTATGAACCTATAGGACAGTCCGAATCAGCTTTCTTCGGACCATGTTATATGCCTTGTTTGAGAACAGGAATGCCCAGTTGGACTTTTTCTTCATCTCTAGCTTCTTCTCAACTATCTGGTTCACTTCAAACATTGAGTTGGTTGTGCTGTATCCTGATCTGAATCTGATCTACTCATCTCCCATCCTTTTAGTATTCTGCAAATGTGTTTACTAATCACCCTTTCCAGAACTTTCATGTAGAGTGACAGGAGTGTGATACCTCTCTACTGCCCACAGTTGTGAAAGTCCCTTTTGTTCTTGCACACTGGTACTAGTATTTTTATTTGTCTAGTCATCTGGGATATGCAATTCATACCTCTCAACCTGTTAGAGCAAGGAATCTGGACAAAGGCACACATAGTGGGGGGACAAAGCCTAAAAATAGGGACACTTTTTAAATATTGCTCTTACAAACTTAGAAACTTGATAGAACTACAGGTTATTAATTAGCATGCATTTTCTGAAGGATATGAAGTCTAAAACTCAAATGTGTCCCATTATTTTCTGACTTCAGTTCTCAATGATTTGCCACTGATTTTCCACAAAAGCAAAATTTTATGAGAAACATACCATAAATATGAGTAAAAAATCTGGACATTCTGCAAAAATCTGTACAGTTGAGAGGTTTGCTCCATACTGATATAAGTACTCTCAGGAGACATTTCTCCTCTAACTCACCTGCCATCTAGTTCATATCTGCTGTAAACTCATCCTAGATCATATCTGCTGTAAACTCATCCTAGATCATATCTGCTGTAAACTCATCCTAGATCATATCTGCTGTAAACTCATCTGAGCCACCTGCTTTCCATGCATTAATTTTCTTTAGTGCTGTTTTTACTTCTAGGCTAAGCTCTTTTTTTTCTTTATTCACTGGGTGTGTTCGGGCAGTACAACTTCACTGGGGTTTTCTTCATTCAGAAACTGTTGCAAGTAATCTTTCCATCGGTCTTTGCTGTCCTGTGAACTAGTGAGCAGGTTGCTGCTGTCATCCCTTATGAGGCATGTCTGACTATCTTCTTTGTGTTTCTGTCTTTTCCTTACAACCTGCTAAAGTTTGTTTATGCCATCTACATTCCAGAAATTGGTAGACTGCCTTTGATGTCTTGCTGTTTGCTATTGCAATTGATGACTTAGCCTGTTTGTTAGCCAACTAACGTTCCTTCTTAGCCTGGTCTTTCTTTTCTATCTCCTATTTTCTTCCTGGACTTCAGCATTTCACCTCCAGCTTTCATTATGTACCTTATTTCTATACCTGGCTTTACTGCATATCTGTTCTTTAGTCATCACACATGCTGTTTTGAAGTGCTGAAATTCTGCTTCTATTCCATCTATTTCCCTTTCTTCCTGAAGTGCTATAACCCTGAGTAATTCCTTTAAATCTTCTGCTTTCTCTACTATTAACTTCCAGGTCTTCATCCTAATTTCTGTTGACCTTAGAACCTTCTCCACCACTGCTTGCAGTTGATTACGGTAACCAGAGTTTTATGTTGTGAGCTGACTGTATTATGGGAATGTGACTTTGCAATCATAGATTCTACCCCCATTGTCCTTTCCATACCAGGAGGAAGTTTACTTTAGTTTCATGTTGGCCACTTTTGTATGTGATCTTTTGAGTGTCTCTCTTGCTGAACCATGCGTTGGCCACCAGCAAGCCATTTGCCAGACAGAAGTCTATAATGGTCTGTCTGTTACCCAATCCATGTTTCTAGTGAGGATATATATACCTTCTCATATACTGCATGTACAGGAGTAACAAATATCACAGAAAAGAACTCTAGTAGTAGTTTGCTTTACATATTTGTGCTATTTAAAAAAAAAACAGAGGTCAAATGTATATTACACAGAGAACACACACACACACACACACACACACACACACACACACACACACACACACACACACATGTTGAGTAGGATACTGCTCAGTGCATATATCTAGCTGTGTCAGTCACTCTGTCCAAGTATAAAACTGATTCTCTCTCTCTCTCTCTCTCTCTATATATATATATATATATATATACTCAAGCATGCATGTGTCTACAATCTGCTGAATTAAATGAAGTATGACTGATAGACTGACTATTTTTTGCATTTATTGTTGGGAAAATGGTTAATAACTGCTGACACATTGCAGTACAGCAGGAACTCATTCAGTATATGTGCATAGCACAGCATTTGTAGCTGGACGGGAATGGTTCTGGACTTAGATGTTGAAGTAGGGTGTTGGTACAGGTCTAAGTCTAGTATCATCTAAGTAGGTCTCATTAATCCTTGTGTGCTGGATGACTCACATGAGCGTGACTGATTATATCTATATAGAAAACAAAAAGCAGTGTACAATTTGTGACACGTGAATGCCATATATCTTCACTCCTTCAGTTGTGACACTGTTAATATATTAAGATATATAATGACATGACATTCAAAGATGGCTGCCATGCTGTAAACACTGCTAAACTGCAGCTCTTCAATTAACCCGAGGAAAATCTCTGGTCTGAGTGGGTATCAGGAGGTTTAAACATCAAATTGACGATAAAAAGTTGCATTTATACTTACCTAATCTAAAATCAGTTAAAAAAGTGGGGGGAAAAAGTATTTATCCATCAGGATTACAAGTGATTACTTTGCTCTGAAGAGCGAAACAAACAAAGGACCGTGTGCTTTCTTTATTCTGCCTTTCTGCTTGGGGAAAGAAAAATCTTGCAACAAGGAAGAACCATGGAAACAACTACTACTAATACAAAGTTGTCAGAACTACAGTCGCCAGTAAAGGATGGAACTATGAAAAACCAAAGGATTACTATACAGCAGGAACAACACAAACCAGAAACTAGATCCAGGACTGATCAGCCACTAAACATGGAGGATATCGAACACGCTTTACTACCTATACAGGAAGCTCTAAAGGACTTGACCTCACAAATACAAACATTTGGAGTTTTATGCAATCAATTGCTTCAGAGAATGGACAAAACTGAGACCAGAATTTCTGAAATAGAGGACAAAATTGACATGCTGGAGAAAAAATCAAAGGTATGTGATGTGGATGTACAAGCCATGCAAAATAAACTTATTGATTTAGAAGCAAGGTCTAGAAGAAATAATATTATTATAAGTGGAATCCCTGAAAACATCCAGTATGCAGAGCTAATACCAGCCATAACACAAATATTTGAAATCCTGTTAAATGATGCTGATGAGGTGAAACAGATTGTAATAGAAAGGGCACACAGATCGCTGAGAGAGGTACAAGCTTCTACTATGCCTAGACCTGTATATGTTAAGATATTGAACTTTCAAGATGTTAGCAAAATACTGTTTACTGCAAAAAAAATGGTGGCTATGTTATGTGGAAAAATGTTAAAATATTTCTGGCTCAAGATTTACCATTACAAGTAAGGCAGGCTAGACAGTCTTTATCTGCTTACTGTAAACTTCTGATTGATAAACAAATTAAATTCCAGATGAAATACCCCAATATGCTTACATTTATGGTGGATGGCACTAAATATTCTGTTTCCAATAAAAATCAGACAAAAGAAGTGTTTTTGAAAGTTTTTAAAGTTCTACCTGCATCAGAGGGCTGAAAAGAACTTCCATTGAGACTGGCATGTTCCTGTAGTCAGATCCAGCATGTATTTTACCTCAAGGCTTTTCTAATCCTTTGTTTCTTCACTAAACTGTTCAGGCCTCTGAAAAAGCAATAAAACTGTTTGTTTATGCTAATCTGAGGGTCTGCTGTCTGGTTTCCAGACTTTTATGACCTCCAAGGTCTATTTCCATTGTGTGGTAAACAGGAAATGCCTGGATTTCAACTGAGAGTATCGATTTGGATGCAACACTTCCTGTGGTCCTGCTGTGAAAGAGGTCCCCCGTCGTGAGTATTTCTGATGGTTTCCTGGCTTGAGAGGACAAAGAGAACTGAAAATAATATGTTAATGTTCTTTTTATAACGAAATAACATTACAGTATGTACTTAAAGCACATAATAACATGTACTTTTACTATTTTTTTCTTCTTTTATATATGTGAACCAAAATCGTTTTTTTTACTATATGCAGTGAGTGGCAGGCACTGTGTAGGGTACAGATTTAAAATGTAGGATGCATTTTTTTTTTCTCTCTCTCTCCTCTCTTCTGTAAAAAGTTTATGTACATAATGATTGCAACAAAACAGATACGTAAGGTAGGATAAAATAAGTACCCAATCTACTAAAACTTTCCTTTACACAGTAATAACCTTAGAAATGAGATTTGTTTAACTAATAGTTAAACCAAAGCTGTAGTTAAGTAGCGGTGTTTGGTAGGGAATGTGTAGTTTAGACTTTGATGTAGATATGCTAGAATATATAGGTTGTAAGTTTAGGAAATGTTTTAAATGTTATTACCTGACGTTTTTCAATGTGTTGGTGTGTTTAACCTTGTTTATATTTTCTCTTATACAAGACCTATATAAATCCTGGTCCATGGGTAAAGTGGGTAAGCACTGGTTAGGGACGGGATGTAGGAAATGCTTCCAGATTAGATATAGTGTACAGTCAATACATGTCAATTTGATAATTCCCCTCTTATATTGTTATTTGATACCAAGACCTGCGAATGTGGGAGTTGAACTCATGGAATATTAAAGGGCTCCAGAACTTGAAGAAGAGAAAGCTGTTGCTACACATATTATTACAGGACAAAGCACTGTTTGTATTTCTACAGGAAACACATTTGATGAATGAACAATGGAATGATATTAGAAAAAAGAACTGGATTAGAGAGCTAGTGACATCAGAAGGTAAGACAAACAGTGCGGGAGTGGCTATAATTATCAAAACCCAATACAAAGATAGGATTTTAGACTCCAAAGTGGATCCAAATGGGCGATGGTGTTATGTGATTTTATCGGATAATGCATTTGATAAACCTATCCTACTTTTGAATATATACGCCCCATGTAATGATCAACACAGTTTCATAGCATCATTTTATCCAATATTAACACAATATGATGGTTATTATTTTGTTGTGGGTGGGGATTGGAATACCTATCAAAATCCAAAGTTGGATAGGTCTTGTCCACAAAGAGCATTTAATAAGCAGGCCGGGATAGCATTAAATGATTTTAAGGAAGATTTTCAATTATATGACCTCTTTTCTTATTCACAAGATATTAATAATGCAAATAAATACACCTTCTATTCACCATGCCACAAAATGTGGGCTAGAATAGATTACTTTTTGATATCTAAAGCACTAACGAATTTAGAACCAGTGGTGGTTATACATACTCGTCATCTATCAGATCACTCAAAAATTTTGTTAAAATTTTCTAAAGATTTAAAAGACACAAGAAGGCATAGGGGTTATAATTGGTCACTCATCCCAAATCTTTTAAGTAAAAAAGAGATAGCAGACGGAATTATAAAATATTTGAAAGAATTTACAGATAGCTTGAAGCTCCAAAAACATACTCCTGACATTGAATGGGCGATAGCTAAAGCTCAAATTAGAGGATTTCTTATACAAAAAGCCTCATATTATAAGAAAATTCATAATAGTGATATTCAAAAACTAGAAATAAGAATAAAACAACTTGATAATGAGCTGATTCAGAATTTTAACGCTCAAACTGAAGAGGAAATGTTGAAGCTTCAAAGGGATCTCTTTTTGCTTCATAATAATAAATTAACACTTCAAGAACATAGGTGTTTAGTGAAATATGCTAATAATGTTCAAATACCATCAAAAGCACTGGCAAGGATTATAAAGCAATCAAAAACAACTGGATATATTTCGGAAATACAGTATAACGACACAATATATTCTAAAACTGAGGATATTGTTGATGTTTTTGGGAAAATCTATACTAAGGTGTATGAGGGGCAAACTGATAGGTCTCTACATAACCAGAATAAAAGTTTTCTGCAAAAAATTAACTTTCCAGAATTAGAAGAGAGCCTGCAAAGTGACCTGATTAAACCTATTTCTAAAGAAGAAATATTATATACAATTCAACATATGAAAGCACATAAGTCGTCAGGGCCTGATGGTATTACAGCTGAATTTTATAAAGAGTTTGCTGATAGTTTGGGAAAAGAATTGTCTCATGTATTTAATTATATAACTAAAAATAAAATTAGTGACCCCCACCTCAATGCGTCAAAAACAATTTTTATACATAAAACCAATTCAGATCCCCTTAACCCAGATAATTACAGACCAATAGCACTAATGAATGTGGATATGAAAATTTTAACATCAATTATAGCATCGAGACTAAAGAAGGTCTTGATATATCTAATTTCTAAGGAACAAGCTGGATTTATGGCAACTAGACAAACTAGCGATAACACACTTACACTGCATAATATGATGACGTATGCTAAACAAAACAACTTTAATATCTATGCTCTTATAATAGATGCCCAGAAAGCATTTGATAGAGCAGACATAAAGTTGTTGTTTGATGTGTTACCCTATTTTAACTTGCCCCAATAATTCATTCAGATACTACAAATATTATATAGTAATCCATACACTACGCAATACATCAATAGGACTTATTCTAACAGAATACAGATTAAAAATGGTACTCGTCAGGGTTGTCCCATGTCTCCCTTATTGTTTAACCTATATCTAGAACCCCTATTTTTATATATCAAGCAAAATTTGTATCATAATGCACCAATAATTTATAGGAATAAAATATTAATGTCAGCATTCACCGATGATCTTATTTATTGTACAACCCCAATTTCGGACAGTGAAAAGATATTAAAGCTCATAAACAAATTTTTGGTAGTTTCTAATTATAAAATTAACTTACAGAAAACAAATATCTTCCCGTTAAGAACCCCAAAACCTTTTTCATTAATGGCCCTGATGGGGAAGTTAACATGTAAAGAAAATATTAAATATTTGGGTATCAACTTCTCTACGGATAATAAGGACTTTTATAACAATAATGTTAAACGAGTATGGGAACACATAATAGCTGATTGTGACAGATGGAAGAATTTAAAACTACCGGTATTAGCAAAAGTATCAATAGTGAAAATGAATATACTACCACGAATGTTATACATATTTAGGTCTGCCCAATTATCAATTTCAAAAACAGTTTTTAAACAAATGCATAAAGATCTAGCTAAATTTATCTGGAACCCAAAAAGAACTAGAATATCTTATGAGAAATTAATGACCCCTAAAACAAGAGGGGACTTGAGCTACCAAACTTTGAAGCATATTATTTGATTGTAAATGCTAATCAAATTTTAAGAATTGCTAATTATGATGTAACTTGAATACAAAATGGATACCAACTTGGGTGGTCTTGAATCATAAGCATATTTTGGATAGGAAAATAAATCCTAAAGCATTACCCTTTATGGACAAAATTAGTCTGATAAAATATGGGGTCATGGACCACATAATAACCTGTGTCTCATCTTTGCAAACTTTATTTCAGTCCGTAGATTTATTGCAATATATGATGGTTCTTCAACCTTTCCACAGGAATCCTAATTTTAAACTAAATAATCAGCTGATCGATCTCAGCAAATTTCCATTAATAGTTAATCTGACTCTATTTGATGTTTTTAATAAACTTGACTTATCGGCTTTACAAATTAGACAGGAAATGAGTCTACCTAGAAGTTACATTGTTATAATGAGACAAGTTAACGAACTTGCCTTGAGCTATTTTAGGAACTTTAAACCTGCAGCCGGATTTGTGGATAAGTGCTCTGAATTGTGGCAAGCTATCCAACAAGACACTAAATTTATAGCAACTGCATACAAATTAATTAAGGATTTGACATTTCAGGACAAAATTTTGCTTTCAGAGTATTGGGTAAACAAAGTAACAGTAACAGACAATCAGATATTAAAAGCAATTGATATAACTAGGAAATCAGTCTCTTTTCAAAAACTGATGTACACACAATTGATGATTTGGAACAATGCATATTACACACATCTTAGATTACATAAATTTAACCCTAGGAATTCTCCAATTTGTCCATACTGTGCAGATCAAACAGCGGATCTTCTTCATATGTTCTGGAGTTGTAAATGCGTACATAAACTTTGGAACTCTCTTAAAGTACAACTGCAAAAGATGGGTTATCAAAGTTCTACACTGTCATGGGAATTTATGATTCTACACATTCCTCCAAGAGAGCTTTCCAGATCGCAAACTATTATTTGTATGAATATTTTTTTGCTGATGAAACTCTATATAGCCACAAATTGGCTAGAACCACATAAGACATCATGGAATAATTTTAAGCTTATGGCTATAAAACATATACTAGCACATAAATTACTTCTGAAACAAACGAACAAAAATATTAATAACCCGAAAATATGGGAAAAGGTCTTCAATATTATATTAGCATGATACTGATTTTAGGAATATATTAAATATAGGAAGCATGTCATGTAGATATTGTATAAATGGTTTGTAGTAGTTATAGTGTATTATGTGTGTGATGTTTATTGTATTTTTGTAATGTTTTTGGAAAATATATTTCAATAAAAATTTATTATGGAAAAAAATATATATAATGACATAATTTACTAAGTGAAAATAACTTAATTGTGCATTAAGTGAGTGAATTACATTTACAACTGCATGAGATGCATATTTATGGCTAGTTTTAACATTGTCTTTTTTGTTTATCCTCAAACAGGTGCACATGAGCTATCCAAGAATCCTGTGATGTGCATATAGATGAAGCATCAGCTGGTGGTGCAATGTTGGGAGAGGAGTATGGCGTGTGTGTGTGTGTGTGTGTGTGTGTGTGTGTGTGTGTGTGTGTGTGTGTGTGTGTGTGTGTGTGTGCGTGTGTGTGTGTGTGTGTGTGTGTGTGTCATTTCTTGAGGTAGATAGGCCTTAACTCAGGTTGGGATTTCATTTTATTGTTCTTAATGGCTTGTTATCCTAGTGAGATAAACATTTGCAAACGTGTAAACTTATTTTGCCATTATGTAACATTACTTCAGTTTTATCAGGTTACTTTTAATTTGTAATACTTAGGCTGAGAAAAGTCAAATATTTTCCATAGCAGGATATAGTTTGATACAATGTTTGGCAATGTCGATTCTATTTTCAATTTCTCATTGCTGACACAAACTACAAGTTGGACAGGTGGTATGTACTGCTCTCTTCAGCTTGTAATGCATATATGCTGTTATATGTGTGTGCTGGTTTAGGACTTGTTACTGAATGCACTATCCAATGCTGCCAGAGTTGTCACTGGTTTATCAGCATTAACACTATCAGCTGGAGTGCATATATGTATGGCAATGATACACTGTTACCTCAACTGTGCTTATGTTTTACCTGTTGATGTGTTGGATGTAGTTATTTCATCTCAGCTTGTCAGAAATAGTGAAAGACACATATCACTGTGCTGTGGCTTGTATGTGTATTTAAAGTAATACCTTCAGCTTTATGTGTTGATTTTGTGGCTCAGTTTAACATTTGTATATCTTGTTCTTGTCATTTTTGTGTAAAATGGTGTCATCATTGATGATCACTGCATTAAAATATGCTATACACAGTATTAGATTAACAAATTCTGTTGTGCATTGCCAGATAAAGGAGTGCAATCACACATGTATGTTCTCATTAGCAAATGTTGGCGCATAATTCTTTTCCCATTCTATGCTTTGTCAGCTGCATTGCACACACTTAGAATATTGTTTCTGTGACCAACATTGACAACTTAGAGCAATATATTTTACTGACAACTGGAAAAATGTCATGGCAGTGGGATTGACATTACTCAAAATGTGGCAATATTGGTATTTGCATAGATTTTGCTGTACTAGCATGAACATTACACGAGCATAACTGTGAAAATAATCATACATTCATTCATATATATATATATATATATATATATATATATATATATAGAGCGAGACAGAGAGAGAGAGAAGACATCCCACTGTACACATATAGAAACCTGTATCATTAAAGTGACAGTTTATTCGTTCAGTAATGTAAACTTGCCTGATATGTGTCCCAGATGTTATCAATGATGTATTCATAATGCGTATGTGTCATGGCAATGGTTGTTTTCCTTATTACTCAAATAGCCGTCCTGTGTATTATTTACAACAACATAGCATAGTTTTGCTGTGTTCCATACATGTGCTGTCCCAGTTTCTTACTTGTTTATTACCCATGCAGTCCTTTGGAATAATAGGTTCATACGTGTGTACTAGGCTAATGGCCCTGGAGCCTTTACAAACCTAGCCCATAGAAGTGCCCTGGCATCATGCCACCTGATGTTAATTCCCAGTGCTTCTATCAAGTACAGCCATTGCAGTGATCCCCGGGGTGAACTTTCTATTACCCATCCACTCATCAAGATTTCTCTTGAAGAGGGACAGCGAGGTACTCTGTCTGACATGTATGGGAAGTCTATTCCAGAACACGGGCAGTCTCTGCATGAGGAACCTGTCCCTCCAGCATGTTCTGTTGATTGTGGTAATGAGGTTGAGGTCTCTGGAGCATGTGGTGTGGAGGGATTGGGATTTCTTTAGATATAGCATTTTTATCATAGCTGGGTCAGACATGGCTTTGTAAGTCAAGCAGAGATTCCCTCTAAGCAGGCGATATGATATTTAATAGTGGGAGTCTTTTGATTCTTTCAGTGTAGGACATGTGTTTAATGCCTAGGATCCTCTTTGTGAGGTCCTTCTGTGGCCTCTCCAGCTGTTGCAGGTGTCTAGTGAGGTACATGCCAAATGGGGCATTATACTCAATAATTGGTCTAATGAGGGAAGAGTAGAGAGAGAGATGATAACCTCTTTCTTCATGGATGCAAAACCCTTGGTAATGAGATGTGCCACATAGAAGGACTTTCTGACCACAGTGGCAATGTGGTGGTTGAAGGAGAGGTTGCTGCTAACCTGCATCCCCAGATCTCTTATAATACCTTCAGCATTCAGTGGGCTCCCATCATTGTGGTAATTAGTGGGAACTGAGTTCTTACCAAATGGGATGATGACACATTTTTGGTGTTAAGCTTAAGGCCATGGATTTTACACCAGTCATTGGTCTCAATGAAGCCTTTCTGTAGGATATCTGCATCACTTGGTGAGTTAATAATGGCTCCTAGCTTGCAGTCATCTGTGAACTTGGTCAGCCAGAGTCCCTTTGTGTTGGCCTGGACTTCTGAGAAGTAGATGTCGAAAAGGAGATGACCCAGGACTGATCCCTGTGGGACTGGTAGGCAGTCTGACTTGGAGTCTGCTACCTTTACGCTGTGTGTTCTATCTGTGAGCCAATTTGCAACCCACCTAGTGATATAGGGGTTGATGCCTAGTTTGGTGAGTTTATCAATAACTCTTGAGTGAGGAATGGTGTCAAAGGCCTTGGACAGATCGAGGTAGGCTATACGCACTGCCTTACCCTCATCCACAGCCCTGGTGACTGACTCAATGAAGTCAACCAGCTTGAGCAGGCATCATCTCCCTTTCACAAAGCCAAATTGCGTAGGGTCTAGAGTTTGAAGATTTCCTATATCTTTGTTAATCAGGTCCATAATGATGCTTCTGGCCATAGTTTCATTTGACAACAGTGTGGTAATGGTGTGTTCACAGTCGTACTGTAAGCATATGTATTAAATAGTAACTTAATTTTGCTATGATTGTGTATTATTCCTTGGCATCATCTTTTTTATCATGTGTTTGTGGAGCTTTTCTCCTTGAGTCTATATTAGAAGATTGAAGCTTCAGGTAGTCGAATACCTAAAGCTCGATCCGTAAATACTGAAAGCTAAAAACCACAAATGGCCACTTCCACACAGGGGTACAAATTTGCTTGGCTGTATAAAAAAAAAAAAAAAAAAAAAAAAAAAACCCTCAAAAAACGTTTAAACCCAAATCAACTGGGGGGCTTCAGGCCCCACACCTCCCAATGTGGGGGACACCCCCCTAACTAAATATACCAACTTCGAGATTCCTCTACATTGGAGAAAAGGGCAAATTACACATAACAGCCAATCAAATTTTTTCCCTGACGAAAAATTTGCAGAAGTGGCTATTCGTGGTTTTCAACTATCAATATTTATAGATCGAGCTTTAGATATTCGACTATCTGAAGTATTGATCTTGTAATATAGACCCTTTCTCCTCTGGGCTCCACTGTAAATGGGCCTCCAGCCCAGTGGACTAACCCAGTTAACAAAGGACAATTAAATAAATCAATAAATAAATAAATAGACACAATTCATGTAGCTTTGGCACCTGTGTTAGTCAATGCACATGTCACTTTCGCACTGGTGTTAGTCAATGCACATATCATTGTTTCTTTCATTTATGCTATTCATCATACAATCCTATAAAATGGTTTTGCTGTGTAAGCTATCCATATAATATGAGATAGTTATGTTTATGTCTACATAGAACACAGACCTATATTACTGTACTTGTATAGTAAACATGAGGCAACAGTGATTAGGTGACAGCATGCCTGAGTGACATTTTGTTGCATAACTGAAATGGCCCAGCTGTAGTTGTGATGTAATGGTTGCCTAGATGAAGTCACACCTCTTGTGCCTACTCCCTAACCGCATTGTATATAAATATATAGTGGTCCAGAGCATGGTTTACTGTGCTGCTCTGTATTGCTCTATGTGGGTGTGGACATATTACACTAAGAGATGTCATCATATGCTGCATATAATATCATAGCATTGCCCGGTTGCATATGCATTAATCATGTGTGCACATTATTTAATGTGTTGGTTGTACATCTATACTGTTGTCATAATCGTAAATCATGAATTGCAGCTTATCAGGTCTTTTATCTCTTCTGATATGATAGGGTGTCTGTAGCATTTCTATTCTTTTATGTTTCCATTATTGCTGCCACTAATATGTTGTACATATAGCGTGCCTGTTATTTTAACCAACAGGTCAACATGTGCAGTTGGTGTGCTGTTGCAGATATGTACAAGGAGTCCGTCACACCTACAGATGGAGCATTTCTCAAAAATACCTACATACCATGTACATGAGTACTTCCAGATAGTACATATAAGTAAGTCTTCACAATGGAATTGGTTGTAATGCCTGATAGAAGTGTGTTACAATAGCATATGCAATTTGCTTTTATGTCAGACACCAGAGTCGGGAACATGAGCCAGCTTACACATCAGCAGGTAAAGACAATGCCTAGCACAATCTTTACCACTTGATTCTGACTCTGATGATTGGAGAGGATGGCAAGAGGATGATGATGACAACAGGCCTGGACCCTCCAACATAATCATAGCATCAGATTGACAATGATCTCAAACACCTTGACCTGATGACCTGAGCGCCCATGATATTTTCTGGATTTACATGCAGGAGATGATGGGCAACTTCTTTTAGGAGCAGCATGACACATAATTAAACATTTGTAATCTTGAATACATTTAATACCAGCAGAAGTGATCAAAACTCATTTGATCACTTCTAACAGTGTGAAGTCCATGCAAGATTGTGCATAGTGGGGAACAGGGAATTTGCTCTTTCCCCACTGTAGAGTGATCTCAGAGTTGGTATATAAAATTAGCAAGAGGTGTGGAGGTGCAGGGGGCTTGAGTCCTTGCAAAAAAAAAAAATGTTTTTTTTTCTTCAGTTTTTTTGTCTTTTAATGTTTCACTATCAATCATTAAGCATTTAAGATTTGTGTACCTCGATGGTTAGAAGTGCATCCCATTCAGGACATGGCAAGGGCCATGAACAATTCCTTCTGAGAGATTGCATGGGAGATCATTTGTGATGCTCAACCTGATCAAGGTGTTACTTCTAGACTGTAAGTATAATCTGTCCTGGGGATTCAATACATTTTGTGTAGGCTTTTTGAGAAGCCTAGCCTACACAAAATTCACATGTTTGTGCTGGTGTGCAGCAGTGCTAATTACATCTTCATGCTGCACACTGTATTTAAATGTAAACAAGTAAGATTTTGTGACCAGGAAACCATGTAAGGTAAGACAGATAGCAGCAGACATGTGGACCTGCTTACCAACGGTCAATCTAGGTCTGCAGGATTGCATAGAATGCCACAATGATTACCAGGGTTAATATTATAGCAATTTATATGGTCCAAACACATTACAGGAGTGTGTATACAGTGCAGAGTATTGTGGAATCCCATTTCACGCATTCTGTATAAAAACTGTGTAAATGATCCATAACCCTACATGGACTGCCATGTACTGTTAGTGCGTGTATTGAACAGGGACACACAGATGAATTGTAGGAATGAACAGAGGGGAAAGAGGACAGGTGAAACATCTTAATGTACAGCAGATGAGGGCATGTAAATTAAGACAGTTGTAGCAGAAACACTAATCACATATCTACATGATGCATTACAGACTGCACAGTGGAAATGCATATTATATGACTGCCACACAAGGTGACATAACAATGGAAAAGAATGTCTTTGTGATATAAGGATTCTGACATGAACAATCAAGAGGACATCTATCAGCAATGTTATATAGCATATTGCGAAGCTGTGCAAAATGAGTTGTCTGAATATGACTGTAATGTCAGCATAGGTCTCCACCAAGTGGTACACATAGTTACAGGCTCATGGACAACAGTAAACAGAAACATGCATAATCATGGAGAATATCAGAATAATAACACCAGTAATCCCATGTGTATGACATAACATATTGATTGTGAGTGATCATAGATGGTTCTGCATAACCACACTTGTACAACTATTATGAGATGTCAGCAATCTATAAGGGTAATCAAGCCCATGGTGCTGACACTAACATCGGCTGAAGGCATTAGGAGGGGCACTGCTATACCTCTATGTGACATTATGTTCAATACAGGTATATATATATATATATATATATATATATATATATATATATATATATATATATATATATATATATATATATATATATATGTATATATATATATAGTTATAGCTATATCTATATGTGTGTGTATGTGTGTGTGTGTGTGTGTGTGTGTGTGTGTGTGTGTGTGTGTGTGTGTGTGTGTGTGTGTGTGTGTGTGTGTGTGTATATATATATATATATATATATATGGAACAATACACACTGTTACAAATGTAAGTTGGCACTCCATTGGATTGTAGTGGTGATTGCAGGATAGACAATTATGCTCTTCTGACTAGACAGACACACACCAGTTGACAACAGTGAGAACTGGATCCTTACATATCTATGTACATAGATGACATAATTCAGTATGTTAAGCAACTGCTATGGCACAAGTCTGAGTTTTATAAGGCTGCAGGGCAATTTATAGTGGATAACATCATCATCGCATGTTTGAGAGCAGATGGTGGGAGGCCTGTCTGAAATGGATAGCTAGTCATGTAGAACTGTCAAGACCTTAATGGTCTGCATGTTACCAGATTGATGAGTGTGCAATGTTTAGTATTTGCTTATGTGTTTTCAATGTGCAGATATACTTTGAGACAGTTTTACAAACTATATGCAAACAGCTGTCCACATTACTACAACTAGTGGAAAATCTAATGGGCATGATATATAAGAAAGTATTTGTTATTTATTTCTCCAGTGCAGTTGATATATTTGTGAAAAAGTACTGAGAGTCCAAGTTTGCAGTGCATGAGGAAAGGCAATGAGTGGCTGCAGTGTAAGTATGTGTTGTTTTCTTAAAAACTCTCTTCCCTTTGTTTGTGTTTTTGCATGTATATTCATGGGTTGAAGACTACATGTACAGTAAACATAAGTAATACATGCTAGTGTGCACTCTCCATAGCACACCACTGAGCAGCTGGGTTGCGGGGTCTATATTAAAAAATTGAATGTTTAGGTGATTGAACACCTAAACATTGAACTTGTAATATCAAAAGCAAAAAACGTTGAACAGCCAATTTAATGCAGGGAAAGATTTCCCTTGCCCGTTCACTGGATTTTGCAATTTTGTCCATTGCAGAATGATCTCAGAGTAGTTATATTTAGTTAGGGGGTGTGGGGGCACAGCATCTTCCAGGTAGGCTTACCTATGCCAATTGTTAAATATTTCTTGTATAGTAAAATACTGACAGCAATACTTAAGTTTAACATTTTTTTTTGTTTTGGGGGGACTAGTTATAGATCGATACAGTTAACAACACATTCTGGTTCATTATACATGGACTTTTGGTGGATATGTCATCCAAGTTTCTGTTATAGGTACTATCAATGGACATATTATGGGCCAAAGGGTTTTCACTCCTGTGTTACTGTTAATTGTGATTATGGTGTCCTTACCTTTTGCTTAACTTCTTCCAGGACCATCCTTCCTAGGAAGTTTGGAGTCATCTGCACACTCAATACTCATGAGCCATTTTCAGAAATATTTATTTTACCAGTATGTGTAATACGGGTGTCAGGACTGTGTGTGCATTGCTGTACTGTCTGTAATAGTGGTACCACTGTAAGTTTGTTAGCAAATATTGAACTGTTAACACTGAAGCTATTAATTTCTTTCCTGTGTTTGTTGCTTATTATCACAGGTGATCCTGACAGTGGAAGTGTACACTTACCACATGATATCAGATGATGATGATGGGCAAACAGAGGCACAGTTGGGGAGGTGCAGAGGTTGAATCTGGCACTGAAGTTGACATTGCGCCATCCCTACCCAACCCTTTTCAGTGAGCCCTCAGATATAGGACAGTTGGAAGCTGAGATATTCAAACAGGGTAGTATAGTTACTGCGTCTTCACTGCCTGCTGACTCTGCTTTAGCCAACATGTGAGTGAGGTACCATGCAGGATGGTTGTTACGGGTGCTTGGAGGAGGCATACTATCCATCTTCCACCTGATCCATGTATGTCTTCCGTGCCACTTGATGTATGTTTGAGGCCATCATGAAGGCACAAGAACATTCCAACAGGGCCTTTGAAGAAATGCTTAGGATTGTAGATGTGACACAAGCTGACATGTGTGACTGCCTCCACTGTGTTGGAGATTCAATGACTCATTGGAACTCAGTGTATGTGATGGAACTTCTTCTGGTAGGGGAAAGGCATCTATGTGGGAATACATCAGCTACATCATCTGATATTAGCTGATGTGACCATGCCCTATCATGCTCCCATTGTGGCACTACTTCCACTGCTCCATCAGTGGATGAGGTGTCCACACCCAGATGTGGTATGCCATGAGGTCATGGTCCTGAGCATACTCATGAGGAGAGCTCATCCAGCAGACATCAGTCACATTCAGGTAGCAACAGTGCATCTGACCATGGGAGTGGCTATGCCAGTGCAACTCCTGGCAGAGCCTGTTCTCATGGTCGGGTATGATGATGAATATCATGCAGGGCTCACACCTGTCTGACATACCAAGACATAGAGGTAGCACAGAGCTTGGCTGTGTTCTTCCACATACTCACACACCAGTTTCACCTGGAGTGGCCATACCGACACATACACAGTAGTTATATGGTTCAGTAATGAGGCTTAAAGGTCATTCTGTCTCAGTAGCCATTTGATATTTTATCCAAATGTCTGCCTGTTTTTCTTTCTTATTCACATGTACTCACTTACCTTTTGTTTCAACCTAGGCTGCCTGCCTCCCCACACAACACGCTGTGCAAGTGTTGATAACTGTGCCATATCTTTGTTATCTATGTTTTGGATTCAGGGATACATAAGCTTTGTGTCTGATGCTCATGGTGCATAGTTGACTTAGTGCTCAGTATATCTGTATTTGTGATGCTGCTTTGCTAATTGTACTGGTTTCTTACAGGTTTTTATAATGTGTACATGCCTCCCACACTCTTTCAGCAATAAAGCTGGAGAAAGTCATAAATAAAAATGGGACAAAGGCTGAACAATACAGAGACTTTTTAAATATTTTGCTCTTAGACATTTGATAGAATCAAACAGCTTTTGCGTCACTGTTTTGAAGATTTTGGGGGGGATATGATGTCTGAAACTGAAATGCATGTCATTATTTTCTAACTTTTCTCTTTAATGATGTTCCAGTACAAAACTATGAGGCCAAACTGAGGATATTCAGTAACCATCAGTAATTTTGAGAGGTATGAATGTTTGAAACTTTGATCCCTGAAGCCTATTTCTTGATAGAGGACACATGCATTCGCATAGGTCACTACTGTCACATGTTGAAGCCATTGCTGTATAAAGCAATCACATTTTTCTTACTTACATTGCCAAGTAATAGTATGCAAGGATATGCCATTTGTACTGTTACACATTTTTTTTAATATTCTAGGTTCAATACTTACCTTGCAAATCTGGCAGTTGCTCCAGTTTTAGTTCAGGGCTGAGTCTGTCTAATGCAGGCAGTACACAGCCATTACATTGGTAGGTAATGGATGTGAGCATTGCCTAGCATCACTGTTACTGTATGTATGTGTGTAGGAAGAAGGTTTTAGCCCCTTAGGTGGTGAGTGAGTATGGTGTGCATTGCCTCTTAGCCAATGAGAGGGCATATTGAGCTCGCATATGTCTGCCTACACCAACAGCAGCTGTTGGACCCCTTCTGACTCTTCACCTGTGCGTGGTGGTGGTGCCCTTGCCAGTGGTGGTGGGATGTGTGCCCGTTCTCCTTGCTGATCCTGCTGAAGCTGTTTTCTCAGGATGATGTTGTGAAGCATGGCACAGATGGTGAAAATTTCAGTACATGTACATGGATTGTACCACAGGGCTCCACCAAATATATTTAGTCATTGGAACCACAACTTCTGCAGCCAAACACATGCTGTGTGATATTTATGGTCAGAGTATTTGCCTCATTATACCATTCTTCATTTGGTATGGTGCATTTCTGATGGGTGTCATCAGCCACGGTTGCAGTGCAGAACCTGCATCTCACAGTAAATGACCCTGTGAGATATCACCCATAGTAAACATTGCATACAGTTGGGAGTTGTGCCAGATATGTGAGTTATGGTAACTGCCTGGGTTTCCAGCACATACATTCAAGATGATTCCCTTAGCATTACACACAACTTGGCAGTTAATGGAGTGGAAGCCTTAACTATTTATGTACACCTTTCCTAGTTCCCCGAGTGGTTCCTTGATTTATATATATATATATATATATATATATATATATATATATATATATATATGTGTGTGTGTGTGTGTGTGTACAGTCTACAGCACCCAGTACTTGAGGGTCGTGTGCTACAGGGTAGAACTCCTGTATATCTCTGGTCCTGTCCTCAGGTGTAAAGTGAAAATATATGTAGTCACTGACATGCTGAAGTATAGCATTCAGGAACTGATGGAGGATCCTGAATGCTGATGCCTGTGACATCCCCAGCATGTCACTTGTTAGTCTCTGAAAGGTTCCACCTTATGCAGATTGTGATAAATTGCATGGGGTCTAAAAACTCGTCTTTCTTGACTGTGGTCTATTAGTAGTAGCTGCTGCAACAGACTTCAGCCTGTTGAAAATACATTCTTTCTGTGTAGACTCTTTTCTGTGGCTATATTCTGATAGGTTTTGGAATTCACAGGGAAAACCAGCACTGAGTTTACCTTGTTGAATAGCCACTCCATTTTGGATTGGTTGATTACCATATAATTCAGCTGCTTATGCTGCAATTAGCATACCACGTTGTTTACCAAGTTGGTGCTGAATCCAAAATGGTGTGCTATTGTGTGCATGTCATGCCGCGACATGCACGTGGTCTTAATGGACCATGCAGGGTTTATTTAATCTGCTCTCTATGTTCCCCTCAAGTCAAGTTGCAAAAAGGGTTTAATGCTTTGGGGTGGGTGCTGAATGCATGGACACATATTTGTGCATTTTTAGTCATATTTCTGCCATGCTTTCCCTATATCCTGTGTGATGCTCATTTGACATTGTGGCTCATATGTGATCATGTCACTTGTCTGCTTGAAGATGCATTATCCTTCCTAAGCATAATATACAATATGTCCTTTCTCAGAGTCATAAGCTGTCTTCATCACCAGAGAAAGTGTTACAGAGAGTTAGTTCTCTTTCCATTGACATCTGTGGATGGTTTGTATTATTTGCTAACTGTATCCCTATCTGTGAGTATGCATATGCCTTTGTGATCATGTTTGGGCATGTATGAATATTCTACATCACATTCTGACATTGTCCACAATGGTATCACACAGACCGAGCATGCATGTAGCAACATGCACTGGTGTTGGAGTATGGCATGCATGAGCCTTTCTTCACAGTGTTCATTATTGACCTTTGATACATTTTAGACATTCATGCAGTTCTTTTGGTGATGGCATATACATCTGAGTTAAGGATTTGCCTATGTTTTACAATTGTTTATCACTGTGATTTTTGTACAATCTTTGCACTGAACTTACTGACCATCTGTTTAGCTGAGGTACTAGTATTAGATAGTACCTGTTTTTTCACAATTTGCACAGAATTTGGCTTATTCTGCTGAATTCCATGAATCTTTTGGAATTTGTCCCACATATGTGAATGACAAGGTTAGAATTCTTCATAATGCTTTCTCTAAACAAGTGGAGGGATTAATAACATTAACAATAGTAGAAGAGTTAAGGGAAGCATTAAAAGTAAAGTATGGCCATGGTTCCTTTAGCAAGATAAATATGAACCACTGTAAGATAGTTATTTTAATTCATAATTGTAGACATACATGAATACAAGGCTATTTTATGTTTGTCGACAAATGTAAAACCAGAGTGATCATGTATTTACAGCTATTTCTTACATGTTGATGCTCTGTATTATAATAAGAATGCTGATGTTTCATGGATATCAAGGATTCTGGCACTTTGAAAACAATTGCAAATGTTCTTTGGGAATTTATTTATGTGAACAAATAAAGCTATGTGCATAACATTATTATATTCAGACTTGACCAGCATAGACATTATAAAAATTCCAAAGCAAACTTTAAAAAGTTTGCTAAAAGTACCCACCAAACTCTACTGAATGCATTGACATTGCTAGAAAACTAAAATGACATGCTGTATAATTTTATTCAAGGACATACATATTGAAAGCTGTGTCATTATAGCTGGTAGACAATAAGCGAAAATCACTGAAAGTAAGTGCCATAATTATCAAATTATTGCTGTTTTAAGTTTGTTGCTATAAACTGCTGATGAAAATGTGTTTCTTTGCTGATTGTTATACAACATATACACAATATTTTTATAAACATCTCTGGTTTTCCATTCTTGATGCTCCTGGTATGTCAGCATTTTCTAAAGATAAAATATTTACAAAAAAAATGTTTGCTGTGTGATGATGTAACTCTTTGATACATGCGTATTATACAAAAAAATGCTTCTATTTGAATATAAACAAAAACAATATTCCAGAGGAAGGTCAGACAAAGGAATCAGAAACATTCCACTTAGTATGATATGAAGGCTTCCATAACTGTGAGATATCTGCAAGATGTCAGTAGTTCAAATATAGTTTTGTACACATAACTATCTGTGCAGTATATAAAACCTATAAAGGGAATGCAATGCAGGCTTACAACTGACTAAACATATGTTTGCCTATTCAGAAACAAAATAGTTCCAGATTTTTGTTCTGAAATCAACAGGCATAATTTGCTGTAGCATTTATGGCATACATGTTAGGAATTGCAGCAGGACTGATACATTTGGCCCAGCTTTAATTAATAAATGCATTGCAGGGTCCACTGCAGAGGAGGCAATCTCCATGACAAATGCTAAAATGGCTGCTGGGCTTAACATATAACAAGATAAATTAAGAGCTTAATTTCTTGGAAAACAATATGAATATCGGTTTGTCCACCACATATGCACCTCAACAAATGTGTGACTCGCCTCAAATCTTTCACTTGGAGGCATCTGTTGCCTTAACTCTTCTAGCCGCACAGCATTCCAAGTTATATGATGGGCTGATGTATATGGAAAACATGTCTGCTGTCTTTACAAGGGTAAAACAGGAGAGGCACTGCAATAAGTGGCCTGAATGGCACTCTTGCTCCTTTGTCCCTTTCATTTAGGTTACTATTAACTGTGAAATTTGCAAATAAGGGCAAATCTGTTCCTTCTAAAATGTTTATATCAAGAGCATGGACATTTCTTGAACTGTCAGGTGGTTTGAGTTGAAAATGGCTTTTAATTAATGTGCCTGCTTGGTAATCTGGTAGTTTTCATGATACCAATATATGATGCATATGATATCCATTTCTAATGTCATGCAGACAAATATCACCAAAGGGTTTATAGTCATTAAGGGTAGGAAGCACAATACATAGTAATACCTAAATCTGTATATGTATACCTGTGCAACAACTCCCTGCTAACAAATCACGTAGGATACACCCCTTGAACCATATCTGATGAAACCAGTGTGGCATTCTCAAATATTGTCAGAAGGAGATTATAATGTTAGACCTGGCCAGGACCATTATGTTGGTAGCTATACACATCCACACACATATACACATATACACATAAACATATACACATACACACAAATACACATGCAAACATACATGCAAATACATACAAACAGAGAATTATATGGGCATATATGTATGTATATATAAATACAAATGCATACAGATACACATATACAAATACAGACACATAAACATACATAAATGAACATAGATGCAAACATATGTACACACAAAAATGCCACAAAAAGAGTTGACTATCCAAGTAATACATAAAGGAAGTTGTGTTAAGTGAAATCATGTACCACGACTTGCACTTACCAAAATAATATTATTTTAAAGTGCCTTCACCCATTTCTGTTAATGAAGTGAAGGCCTTCCTCAGATCTCACTATGCTAGCATGTACTAACATGGTAGTTCATACTACGGATCATACATATCAAAATGTGAACAGTTCACATTGACATTAAAATAATCCTAAGAATTACAAAGGAAGAAAAAGTAAAAATCAAAAGTCTAACTTAAACTACACATGAATGAAAAGAAAAAAAAAAAAAAAAAAAAAATATATATATATATATATATATATATATATATATATATATATATATATAAATATGTGTGTGTGTGTGTGTGTGTGTATGTAATTAAACATCTAATTGTAAAGATAAAAATGAAGATTAAATTCTTCATGTATACCCACGAAAAAAAAAAAAAACATGCTGCCTTCATTAAATGTTGTTTTTAGCAAAAGTTAATATTGTCCAGTTTCTTTAATTCAAATATAATCTTAATGGAGCATGTCTGATTGAGTTTGGGTTTCCAATAAGCTTTAAGTCGAATTTACCATTCAAGTTCATTTTTCTCTAGCTTTGCATGCAGATTGCTCTGTAATGGGCACAAGTTTACTCACTCAATTACATTTAAAAGTAGTATCTCATAGACCTGCAGACCTGAACATATATTACTATGTACACAGACACACACACACACACACACACACACACACACACACATACACATACACACGTGTGTGTGTGTGTGTGTGTGTGTGTGTGTATATATATATATATATATATATATATATATACATACACACACACACACACACACACACACACACACACACACACACACACACACACACACACACTCACACACACTCACACATACACACGTGTGTGTGTGTGTGTATATATATATATATATATATATATATATATATATATATGTAAGAATTTCTGGCAACATTCTATGCCTACAACAGTTCAGGAGTTATGAGAGAGATGGGCAGGGCATATTTAAAATTACTTCCCAACCTCATTGCTAAAAAAACTAGGCAAAGACAAAATAAATTGTGGAGAAATACACAATCAGGGATGAACTTTAATAATTCCCCTTATAAACATAGAAAGTCACGAGAATGACAGTTGTTGTATTATCATGCATTTACTGAAGGACATAACGTGTGAAATTTTAATATCCAAATTTAATGACTGACTGCAATTGTCTATGATTTATAAGGGCAGGAAAAAAGGCAACATCAGTGACATTTTGCAACACAGAAGCAAGAATGGGTTATGTGGAGTGCATGTGCATGTGTCTGTTTTACTACGTGTGTGTGTATAAGAGAGTGAAGGAAGGCATGTGTGTGCTAACACATGCATTAGCCTCCAGTGTTATCTCTGACAGGAGAATACTGAATAATGCTAACAGTGACTAACATCAGTTCAGAGACATATAAATTAAATGATGACGTCTTTATTCACTGTGTCCAATGAGATCCTGTGTTACAGAATAACATTGTGGAAACATGGCCGATTTACTGCAGCTCTTAACATGTGCACCTGGGTTTTTTCTGAATCGCCAGGATCGTGTTGCTAAAAAGTGTAAACTGTGCATTGATTATCAATTAAAGCTAAACTTTATTTTAGTAGGACAGTATTTTGATTTTGTTATATTGTATTTGTTGGAATGCTTTACATATTGTGAGATTCAGGGATTAGAGTATTTCATATTCTATATCTTACATGTTGTACTTATACATACAAAGAGATATACAGACCTTGATATGAACCTTTATTTTCACAGCCGTATAGTGCAGTTCCATAAACTCTGATTGAGGAAACCATATCCTTCTACCAGTGAGAATTGAACAACCAAGAAATGAGGTTTGTTCATGCAATTTAGTTATCTAAACATTTTGCAGAATGTCCAGACTTTTTGTCTCAAAGTTTTAGTCCACTCCTCATAAAATTAGTGGGATTTCTCCAAATCAGTGATGATTGAAGTTGCTGAATAATGACAGACATTTGAGTTTCGGGCTTCTTACCCTTCCGAATGTGCATGCTATTGCAAATCCTTTTATTCTAGAAAATTCCTAAGTTTATGAGCAACATTTAAAATCTGCCACCAACCCCGTATTTTTTGCATTTGTCTACAGTTCTTGCTGTGAGAGGTTGAGTGGTATAGGGTTTAATTCTGCAAAAGTTAGAAAACATATTATACAAGTCCATGGTTAATTTAGGTAGTGGAAATGTACACTGGTTATCTTAAACAATAAACAACTCCCAGTGATTTGGGACTCATCATAAAGTGCTCACAGTTGTGGCATTGAAGATTTTATGGTGGTGGTGCTTCGGTAGCGTTGTCACCTCACAGTAAGACGTTGTCCTGTTCGATTCTCAGCTAAAGCATCTTCTGTGTGGAGACATGCGTGAATGGGTGTACCTTCATGACACCATTTCCTATAACATAACTAATGTATTATTAGTGAACTAAGAAATCAATTAAAGATTCAACAAGCAAATGTATATTTCATTTTAAAATTAATTTACATACAGATGCAAAACTCATGACCCCCAACCCCCCCCCGTTAAATATTTATTCCAACTCCGAGATTGCACTACAGTGAGAAAAGGGCAAAAACTCCAGTCTTCATTGTACTGCAATCCCATAACATGCACCTTGATGTCCGGAAGTTTCGGTCATTAGAGCATTAGTTTATATGAACTTTTGTTCATATAATATAGACATAGTAATAATAATAATAATAATAATAATAATAATAATAATAATAACAATAATTTAGATTTCATTGCACCCATACTTTTTGAAGAAAGGGTAGCATTAGTTGTAGACTAATCAGAAATAGGCATTCTTAAACCTAAGTAAGCTCTAGATTGAAGCCTTGCTCGATATGGGATGGATGAGAGGTAAATAGGATATACGAACTGAGGAAAAGAGGAAGTCAGGAAGAAATCAAGTCAGTGACCATAGAGGTTGAAACATAGTGCTATGAAGAACTTTGCATGGCCATCTGCATTTTATTTTAAGGGAGCTATTAGCTTAAATACTGTAATTCCAGTCTTTTTGCACACAAAAACTCCTTATTATCTGGTCTTGGTGGCACCAAATCGGCATTTTATATTTCAAAGTCGTACCCAATAATGACAGCAAAGTATTTTAACATAACACATATCTTGGCACAATAACACAAATAATATAACATAATAATATATCCAAACCTCAAGTGATAACATTTAGTATGCTTGTTTTCATTCCAGTGTACTTTTTCATGCTGCATTTATTTCTTGTAGACATGTACATTTTCTAGGCAGTGTAGTACATTTTTAAACAGTAGTAGTATAATAGTGTTTTGCTGCCTGTGCTAGTTCTATGTTCTGCTTTACTGCTTCACCATCCACATTGTATTTGTTTGTATTCTACTTGTACTTGTCACTTAAATGGAAAAAAGTGAGAACGGAAATTCTTGCTAAGTACTATACAAGTGGAACAATATAGTATGGAAACTCCATTCCTTCTAGCCTTAGCGCTTGGAATATAATATACTTTTGGCAATATTGATGAAATGGAGTAGGGTGCCCATGTCCCAAGTACAAGTGAACAAGCAGATTCCCCTAGTGATTTTTTTTCAGCATTGAGAGAAAACAGTATTTATGGGACTTGCATGTACTTTGTTCCAACCAACAAATGAAGCATTGTGTGGACTTCGTAAGATGGACTGATAACATTAATAAAGCTGGCCTGTTAATTATTCAACTGCTTCCATCAAATCCACCCTAGATGAAGGGTATGTGCCCTAACATCTATTGAAATGCTCAACAGTCATGTGACCTACAAGGTATATACTGGCATAATGCAGTTTCTTTTATATCAAGAGCTTGCATTGGAGTTAGACTTTTATGTGAATTTTTGATTCCATATTAATGGCAGTACTACTGGAGAGAAAGGCATTTCCCTGATTTAAAAATGCTAATGACAGAAGAATGCTAAATGTGGCAGCTGAAGCATATCGATAGAATAGAGCCCAACACAGAATAATACACTCATTAAGCATTAGTGTAGTTTAGTAATATGGCAGTGTGGACCAGATGCTTCTCATGACTCTTATTTTTACATTTCAAAGTAACTTCCTCAGTAGAGATAGAAGTGTCCAAAATTGTCTTCTTCCTTCCCAAACCTTCACTGTAACTAACAGAGCTCTTACCTGAGCTTCTGAGATGTCAGGGGGGCAGCACTCTGCTGGGATAGATATTTGCCCTTTTTGTGGGGAGGGGGGAGAAGTTTCCTTGTTCTGAAGAGTTATGGGCCTCCTCAAAACTGATTACATGTATAGATCTGCAATCATATGACTGCATACATATGTTCTGCACCAGATCCAAACATAGTGAAAGCTTTGGAACATAAAGAGAACAAATGTAAGATGATTTTCCTGCTTAATTTATCATAAGTCTATCGATGTTAAGCAAGAATGGAAACCAAACCAGAAGTAGACAAAAATCAGGCAGCAACTGAATGTGTCAAAAACAATCCCCTGGGTTTACTAAACTTCCGTGTAGGACTAGTTTAGTCCTCCATAGAAGCAACCATTTAGGAGCAGGACGGCAGCATGCCATGCATAATAATGAAGGCGTGCTGGCTGAGCTTCTAGGCTTACACGGAGCATGTACGAGTGCAGGGGGCATGTCTGAGAGCAAAGCTCTCAGAATAAACATGCCCCTGCAATGTCGTACAGAAGAAGCTGTTAAGAAATGAGTGAGATTGCTCACAGGTGTCCCCATATCCCCACTAACAGATCCCCATGCGTACAACAGCAACAGGACATATAAATTAAAAGATGAAACCCATCTATAGCTTTTAAAACACCAATCAAAGCCTAGCGTAGGTGTGTGGGTGTGCCCATCGATTATCTATGGTTAATGTAGCTGAAATAGCAAAAGGAGGATAAAAAGCAGGATATGTGCAAAGGAAGCAGTACAGCAATATTGTAGTGGGCAGAGCGTTCACCTCACGAGCAGTCAATCCCGGTTCGAGTCCCACTGCAGTACATTCCATTTCCATGTCAAATACTGCTAGGATCAATATATTTAGTTATATAATCTAATAAATAACATATATGTCTGAACTGGAGTAGGAAGCAGTGTAATGAATGATAACCCCATATGGTTGCCAAATCCACCCACCCCACAAGAACCAATAGACTAATACTGTGGAAAATAGAGCAGTAGTAAGGATAAATAAGCCCAACTAAGTAGGTACAAGTTTGTTTGCATGACGAGAAGCAGTGCTTACACAGACTAAGCAATAGTGAGGCTAACCATGTGTAAGCAGATGTCACCAGAAGTTAGCAGTAATTACCGTCACGCAAATCCACTGACAACAGCGTAAAAGTGCTGTAACCACTCCATATCCAATGGGCCTTGTTCTATCCAGCAACAAATTAAACAGTCCTTGCAAGGTCCGAACCCAGGAGCCTGCACACCATACGCAATGTGATTTACCATTAAGTCACCACAGGTATACATAACCCTGACATTTCCACAAACATTGCATCCAGCAATACCATTCAACATTACAGGATATGTAGCTAAATATGTAGATGTATGTGTGTGTGTGTATATATATATATATATATATATATATATATATATATATATATATATATAACTAAATAGATATATACCTCTCCCTCATGTATATATATATATATATATATATATATATATATATATATATATATATATATAAATAACCCCATATAGATATATAAATATGCAGACATCCATACACCTATATGTCATTAGATATAAATACAGCAATATATATATGTAACTAACAGACCTTTGGGGGGAAATCATCAGGCAGACTGAAGAGTTCTTCATGACTCTCTTGTCACCTCTTGAAGAAGCAGCTCAGAGGCTTCACAGGAGCAGCAGTCAACCTTCAATTTTATTTTTAGCAGAGGAGTCACCAGTGGGAAATCCTTCAGTACTGAATATTGCACTTAACAAAAAGAGGTATACTTTTTAAATACAGCTTTATTAGTAGTGTTTACCCTACAAGAAATGAAATATTCTTTCAAGTATCAGAAGCCTCCTTCCATGGACCACTGTTTTTTTTAGCTCTAATCTCTTTTTTGGGGCTATTTGTGTGTAGAATGATGCTGCTTATGTAAACATAGCTTTATTTAATGAAAAGTTTAGTATAGGGAAGTCTTTTATTTGGGCATGGGTGATTAAGGGATATGTTAGTGCTTGTGTACACTGAGCGACAGTATACTTGCCATTTTTTTCTTTCTATGTTTTTTGACAAAGGGGTTTCTCATGGTAATTTAGTGTGCTGCTTATATTAAATACTGTAAAATGTTATGTTCAATTATCAAATGTAATGTACATACAAGGAATGATATAATGATAATACAAAATAGTATCCAATATATGTGGAGTGCATTGAGACTATATTATTGTGCTGAAATGGAAATGGTCTGAGCTATGCCTGCTCTGTGTGATTAGATTGTTATCAAGTATTGTATTTTTCTTTGTTAACAAAAAATAATTTACAGGAATAAAAAAACTCACCATAGCCTATTTTTTTCACCACAGTCACACTTCTGCTAGTGTTTTCATTTCTTCTGCAACCATTTAAAAAATCAATACCGTCAAAATCAGTGTTTTAGCTAGTTCATGTTGACTAATCTTATCTAGTCACAAAAATAATGCTGGTTAACTAAGATATGTGGAGTAAACAGAGAAGACTACCAAATTCTTTAGGCGCCACAAGAATTACCTGCACCAGCTTTTAAATCCGCTTGAAAATCTAAACTGGTTAGATTACATTTTGCCATGCTTATAATGCCTGTCATCTTAGGGTAAGGTGCAGGGAGTGCAGTGGTAAAGTATAATGCATTTTAACATGTAAGTTTTAATAGCCATCTCAGTGTTGTATAATACAAGACTACCAAATACATCACAACCTGAATCAACAGACGGTCTAGACAGAAATAACTGTATTATAGTTTGCATGTTCTGTACCAAAATAAAATGACCATGAATTTATTGTAACCAGTAGTGTTGCATTATACAGTTACACGTGCATTAGAGCTGTATATACAGGCTATCTTTGTTAATAACACTAAAATGGATGACATTTGACTGATTTATTGGTATTGTTCATACACTAAAACAATGTTATCTATATAAATAGATAATATTATGTGTTGGTCATTTGCTCCATGATACCTGCTTTAGCATCTGAAATCAGAAAGATGTTTTCACATAGTCTGTTACATGGTTGGCATATGTCTGGGTATATCCTTTTTTCTATACGTTTACTTTCATACCAAAGAATAAGACATGATTTGGTAAAAAATATGAAGAAAGATATGAAACTACAGTCACATAACTGTTATGATGGCATTACCTAGCTAAAAATATGTAGCTCCCAACCACTTAAATGAACAATTTTATGCTCACATGTGGACATGTCACCTGGATAGATATTTTTTTTTGATACTTAACATTTGGAATTCAAGCACATGTACACATTCTCATACTTTTAAATAAGTAATTATATACACAAACACATGCACATGAATCAGAAAAATAAAGTTATTGGGGAATGAAATTTAAGCTGTTTTAACTTGTTTAAATATATTTGAAGTAAATCATGGATATTTTAATGTATACTTAAATGTTTAACAGACACTTCCTACAGTACATATGTTGGCTTACTGCAGTTTCTGTTATATATAGGGTTGCCATTCTAGTTAACTCCTATACATGTAATCAAGAAATAACCCCTTCCAGTTATGATTTATGTGACCTGAAAGAGCTGTATATGCTATCCATTTTGTTTATTTCTATTAAACTATAGTATTCCTGAACAGTTAGAGTGAAATGCTTTTTCATTTTCAATCATGTTTGTCATAGTACAGCTGCTAGATGCATAAAGCCATTGTTTCATGCCTTCATAACATTATCTATATCTCACTGCTTTGTCTGAAAATGTATTACTAATTAATGAATTTGCACTATTGTAAAAACATATTATCTTATCTGCTTCTGTCTTGCGTATACCTTTAACTTCTTTTTATTGTGATCAGAAGTAAATGGACAATGTTTCACATTTTCATATTGTTTAACTATTAAGATTATCATATCAGTTAAGCAAAGGCTGAGATATCTAAATACCTCACAGAAGGTAGAATACAACTTTTTGTGATAATTTCTACATATGGAGTTTATACATTCAAGTTTTAAGAAAATTTTGATTGAATGTCAGTGCGTAGGAGGAATTTTTTTGAAGTTTTCATCTCTCATGAAATGCTATGAAATGGTGATTGAAAAGGAAAGACAATAGATTATTCATTGTCATAGACAGAAAGTCAGAGTATAATGTGAGCTATATCCTTCTGTATTACTGAAATTGATTACATTTTGCAAGAAACGTGGTAACGCATACACACAAAGATATTGTACATCATTAATCATTAGGCAAATCATATTCTTGTAAATAGTATGCAAGCAGTCATTCAGCCTGTGGTTGAAGTTACAAACAAAAAACAGTTTTGTATCATTCTGTAATAACAGCAACTTGTCAGAAATAGTAAGGGAAGAGTATTTTCAAAGATAATTATTAATATAGTGTAGCGACCAGTTAATACTGATACAGCAGTGTAGAGACTGGTACAGTAGTATAAGTATCAAACTACCATAAAGCATTCCTTACATAGACACACACATCTCCAAATGTAATGTCCAGCATCACAGATGTGACACAGTGGTCTCTGCATGGAATTGCATTGGATAGTTCAAAAATGACTATAGTAGTCTGAGCACCTGCTGAAGAGAATCCTTGACTGGCTGAAGATGTCTGTCCATCACCTGCTACCACCACATCCTTAACTAAATCTCAAAGCCCACATTCAGTGAAGCTTGTCAGGCTGCCACATGTCAGGGTATCTACAGGACTAGTGCCACCATCCTGAAACTGATGACATCCCCAGGCAAGTAGAGGGCAAACATTCCCTAAGCTGAAAGGCATGCAGCTGGGCTGTTCATAAGGACAATGGACACCTAGAAAAATGAACAGAAGTGAGAGAGAGCGAAAGAGAGAGAGAGTAAAAAAAAGAAAGAAAAACAAAGGAATCCATAATTAATATAAGAAAAACAGCAAGGGGTGTAAAGAAGAAATGCACATAATGAATTCATGCACAATGTTATGTATTATTCAAATATTTATTATTAGTGAATGTAATTTTTATCAAATCTTTATCGAACTAAAACAAATGTATTGAAATATGTATGCATGGGTCTACCTGAGAACGTCCACAGATGAGAAGACTGACAACGAAATCACCGACGCCAGAAGATCGACAAGTCAGAAGACCGATGGATGAAAACACCGACGCGGAGAACACCGAGATGGGGAAAGGATGTGTAAGTATGCAGTAGTGACGGACGTTAGGGTGCGAGTAAGGTAAGAGTGCGATGTTGACGGTCTGTAGGGATAGGGGTGGGTTAAGTGAGTTAGGGTTAGGGCGTGGGTTAGGTAAGGGTGCAGTAGTGATATTTTTTGGGTTAGGGGCGGGATAAGTGAGTTAGGGTTAGGGCGCGGGTTAGGTGAGTGTGCAATAGTGACGGACCTTAGGGTTAGGGTTTCGGTTAGGGTTGTAGATAGTTGTGTATGTAAGGTTTAGTGTTTGTTTGTTAGGATTTTGGTGTGCTTGTGTTGTGTGTGTGGTTTTTGGTCAGGGGATTTGTTTTGTTTGTTGGTTGTTGTTATGATGTGTTGAGTGTATGAGGTGTCGTGTTTGTGAACTGTCGATTATGTGGTGTTGGTGATGTCGTTGTCGGTGTTATGCACTGTCGATGTTGTCAGGTAGATCCATATGCATATATGGGAACAATGTGTGTATTGCCATCAAGTCTTGGTGGTGTTTACATTTACAGTCTGCTGATAGTAATGAGATATGTTTTAACATAAGAAATTGTAACATATTTGAAATTTATGCCGATACGGATTTGGTTGCAATACTGTACTGAAAGTCCTTCTACTATAATTGTGTATATGAATACAATTGCAAGTAATGAAATCAGTAAAGACAGAAAACAGAATTCATTACTTGACATCTCTTTTTGAAAAATGTTAAGATTTTTATTTATTTGCACCTGCACCCTCAGTCAATCTGGCCAGACTCCCTACGTTATTGCCTGGTGTTATTTTCAATCTATTCTTTGGCTACATACATAACACATAGCAGCAACACTGTTTACCTGTCTCTTGTTTTATTTTTTTTTTAACATTTCTGAGGTGATTACCAGTACTACACTACAAGGTATTTTAGTTACTGTTGCACCTACTTTATATATCTGCTGATTGCCTTAAATATTTATTCACATCTGAATTGTCATGCTGTGCCAAGTATGGTCCAAATGGAGAGATGAAAATCACCAAGCAAAGAAGAGTAGCATTGCTTGAACTGAATTCATCTTCAAGTCTTGGTGAGTACCTTTATGAGCTGGACCCTGTTTTTACAAAATCTCACCAAGATGGCACTGATATATGGACTGATTTTATACAGCATATATGATGGACAGAAGTAGGTTAAAAAATAAAACAGACAGCTGTGTGCACAAGTCCAAGGATAAAAAAAAAGTGCCCAACCTTGGTAGGCACAATGGTGCCAGAACTTGAAAAAAAAATTACAGTATACAATCCTTAAGACAAGGAAACAGTCCTACAATGCAGTGAAGTCATGCTCGGTGGGGAGGGGGGGGGGGTGGTTGTAGAAAAAAGTAATCCACAAAAAAACACAAACTGATAGGCAAAAACAAAAGAGCCATAAAGATGATAGACTGAACTATTTAGGATAAGAAAGAAATTATGTATTGTTGCTATAATGCAAACAGCCCATAATTTCCTGATAGAAGATATACAAAAAGATTAAGAGAGAAATTAGAGGAAAGATAAATACTTGCACAAGAAACACTGTCAAAAACTTCAAATGCAAATTTGTGTTCATTATACAGCAATCATGGAAATATCATTATATAGACCAAAAAAACTTAGGCCATTTGGAGAAAGAAGCAACTGCAGAAGTGAAAACATCTGAAGAATAAAATCTAGAGATTTTTGAAAAGTGTAAAAAAGAAACACGGTCAAGGGAAAGAAAGAAAGAGAGATTTGCTATGGTGCAATATTTTTGCAAAGGTGAAAGCCAGACTAACCAGTGCAAAAAGTAGCTCCAATGATATTTAAAGAGAAATTCAGACAAAGGCAGCCATTTGTGGAAAATTTAGAAATAAAAAATAACATCACAAAGGAGAAAGTAGAACAGAATATCAGTTAAGTAGAAGTTAACCAAACAGAAGTTGAAGTTATGGAATACCAGTGAATTGAAGTATTTAGTATATAAAGTCTAACACAGGTTATGTCACAGCAAAAAGGAGTGAGACCCAAAGTAAGTAGACACAGGAGGAGTGGGTGACATCTGAAGAAGAAATATGGACATGGGAAAAAGAGATTTAATGTGATGCAATATTTATGCAAAGGAGAAAGCAGAACTAATCAATACAAAAAAGGAGCACCAACGATATTTGAAGAGAAATACAGGCAAACGCATCCAGATATGGAAAATTTTACAATACAAAAAAATAAGAAAATACAGGGAAAATGTAAAAAAGAGATTTACTGATGGAGAAGTTAAAGAAATAGAAACTGATGTTATTGATTACCTGTGAAAGGAGGTAGTTAGTATAGAATCCAACTTGAGTACAATCATAGCATGATGGAACAACAAGTCTCCAAATTAAGAAGAAAACAGTGGGCTGGGAAGCATCTTATCATTTGCCAAATGAAGATACTTTGGATCCTTCATTAGGAAACTAGAACAAAATTTCAGCTGGAGTTGCATAGCAACGGAAGGAGCAGGAAACTGTGGCAACTCTGATGCAGTCACTGTCGTGGAGGGATAGGCCAGTTTGTTCCACTATGAAAGACCTGCAGATGGCACAGAATGAATCTGAAGAGATTATGTGACAGTTCTGGAATTTTCTGTAGAATGCTTGCAGGAAACAGAGAATAAAGAAGGTTTATAAGAAAAAGATCAAGGGAAGAGTTGCTTGATTTAATAGATATGGATAGATATATTAAAACTGATAAAAGAAATAGATTATAGAAAGTCAATAAGACCCAAAATGTTAGAAGTGTGATAAAATAAATGAACACAGTAATCAATACTATTAACAGAAATTGATGTGATACAACAGAAGTAAATAGAATATATTACTGTGCAGCTAAATTAATAGCAGATAAAGTCTTACCCCAAAAATACAGAGCAATAAAGGAAAGAAAGGGAAGAAATCAAACGCCATCATGGAAGTATCGAATCGAGAAAACTGTAACGTAGATTGGAACACGAATTGTCACTGCTAGAAGAGTATAGCAGATGGAATACATCAACAAAAATATTTAGAAAGACAGATATGATAAATGCAGCAGGCAGTATTAGAACATATCAGCATCTATCAGACACTATTGCAAATAATAAACTAAAGCTATCAACACAGGCAGAAAAACTTAGAAAATATGCAGATAAATGTATAGGAAAAGTACAAAATAAGCAAGTTATTGATGACTCAAAAAGTTTTACAAAGGAAAAGAAATTGAAACATCAGCAAAAAAGAAGAAATACATACATTTTGGAGAAATATCTATGATAACCCTGTGGAACATAACAAAGATGCTGAATGGATAGAAGACGTAAGTGAAACAGTAAGAAGTTGAAATGTACATGTGAAATAGGATGAAGTAACAGCCAGAGAAATCGAAACAAAATTAAGAAAAGTTCCTAACTGGAAAACTCCAGGCCCAGATGCAGTACCTAACTTCTAGCTAAAAGTATTACATGAAGATTTAACATTTACATTAAATTAATTAATTACATTTATTAAACAATTAATTAAATTCATTTACATTTAAGATTTTACATGAAGATTTAATCCTGAGTAAGAACTCTTATATGCGACACCAAACAGACACCAACCTGGTTAAAAAAAGGAAAAATGATTCTCCTCCTTAAGAGTGAATATGCAGGGTGTTCTAAAAAGTATAGACCAATAATTTGCCTTCCTACGATGTATAAACTATATACTGGAATTGATTCTGACAAAGTTTATAATCATTTAGAGGAAACCATAATCATGGCAATAGAACAAAAGGGTAAAAAAATAAAGTCATATGGAACAAATGATAATTTGTTGTTAAATAAAGTCATAATGGAGAACCATTAAAAAGAAAGTAATCTATGTATGGCATGGATAGATTACAAAAAAGTACTTGACAGCATCCTACATTAATGGATACAGAAGTGTTTACAGATATATATGATATGCCCTACATTGATCAGTTACATTACAGGGACCATGAAACTGTGTAAATCAGTTTGCAGCTAAGCAATGATAATGGAGAGATTGTTATCCCAGGAATATAAATTCAAAGGGGGGTATTGCAGGGTGACTCTTTGTCACTGCTGTTCTTTTGTCTTGCCCTTAATCCATTAAACTGTCTATTTATCAGGTTAGGTCATGGTTACAATTTGACTCCCAGACAACATCAAAGTGTAAAGACTTCTCATCTCCTTTTTATGGATGATTTGAAACTACATAGTTCATCAGATGAAGAGCTGAAAGTAAAACTAGAAGTGGTAAAAACATTTACAGATATTACAAGAATGTCATTGAATCTTGATAAATGTGCAAAAGCAACATTTAAAGCAGGAAAGCTGTACCATCAAGAAAATATAAGTCTGGGACAGGAATGTGATATAAAGGGACCTGAACAGGAGAAAGTGTATAAGTATTTGGGAACTAATGAAGGATCATCAATAAAACATGAACAAATGTGAACAAAACTTACTAAAGAATATTTTAGAAGACTAAAATTAATACTAAAAAAAGCCCTGACATCTAGGAACAAAGTCCAAACAGGAAACCAATTTGCAATTATTGTTCTTACAGTTTTGAGGTGATTGACTGGCTCCTAAAGGTACTGGATCAGTTGTACAGGAAAACAAGAAAAATGCCTGATGCTTCTCAAATGATATATAAAAATCAGTGCATACCAAGATTATATATTCATAGGTTCATAGGTTCATAGGTTCATACTAGGCTATCTGTCCTAGGGCATTTATAAGTCTAGCCAGAGTGTGTTTGGCTTTCACCACCCATTTTAAATTAATTTTGCTATGCCCTTTTTCGAGGTTAGTATACTGTGCCTCTGTCTAATAGTGACACAGAAGTGATACCTGGGGTAAACCTACTATCCCCACATCAAGATTCCTCTTGAAGAGAGTCAATGAGGGACTCTGCCTAACCTGGACTGGGATTTTATTCCAGAGTGAAGGGAGCCTCTGGGTTATGAATCTGTCCCTCCAGCATGTCCTATTTATTTCAGTGGTGAGGTTCAAGTCTCTTGAGCACGTAGATCGATGGGATTTGAATTTTCTGAGGTGCAGCATGTCCATTAGTTCCGGATTGGACATGGCTTTATACGTCAGGAGCAGTTCACCTCTGAGCAGGTGGTATGCCACTGAGTAGAGCTGGAGTTTCTTTAACCGGTCAGCATATGGCATATGTTTGAGCCCTTTCATCCTCTTGGTGAGGTACTTTTGGGGTCTTTCCAGTTGCTGCAGGTGTCTGGTAAGGTACATCCCAAAGGGGCATTGTACTCAATTATGGGCCTGATGAGGGATGAGTAAAGAGGCACAATGACCTCCCCTGATCCAGATGTGAATCCCTTCATGATTAGGTGGGCTATATAAAATGTTTTTCTAACCACTTTGGCCACATGGTTGTCAAATGAGAGATTGCTATCAACTTGGGTCCCCAGGTCCCTAATTACTTCTTCCGTACTTAATGGATTACCACCTATGTGGTAATTTGTGAGCACTTTGTTTTTGCCAAAGGGGATGACTATACACTTTTTGGCATTTAGCTTGAGGCCATGGCTCTGGCATCAGTAGTCTGTTTCTATGAGGCCCTTTTGGAGGATGCTTGTGTCGGCTGGAGAGTCGATTATGGCACCCAGTTTGCAGTCATCTGTGAACTTGGTCAGCCACAGTCCTTTCGTGTTGGCCTGTACCTCCGAGAAATATATACCGAGCAAGAGAGGTCCCAGGACTGAGCCTTGTGGGACGCCACTTGTAACTGGTTTGGAGTCTGACATGGCTCCAGCAATTCTAACCATGTGGGTTCTGTCCTTGAGCCAGTTTGCAACCCATCTAGTGACATAGGGGTTTATATTTAAGCTGGTGAGCTTATCTATAATGCCCGAGTGGGGTATTGTATCGAAGGCTTTTGCAAAGTCCAGGTAGGCTGTGTGGACCACCTTCCCCTCGTCAATGGCCTTGGTGACTGTTTCAAAGAAATCGACCAGGTTTAGGAGGCAGGATCTGCCCTTAACAAAGCTGAACTGGGTAGGATCCAGTGTCTGTAGGTCACCAATATCTTTATTTATGAGGTCCATGATGATCCTTTCCATAGCTTTGGAGACCAAGCTAGTCAGGCTTATGGGGCGATAGTTTCCAGGATCCATTGAGGTACCACCTTTGTGGAGAGGGACCACTGTTGCTGTACGCCACTCTTTGGGTACATATCCTGTGGGAAGACTGAGATTGAACAAAAGTTTTATGTTTGGGTGTATCTCTTCTTGGAGTTCATGTAGGAAGCAGCCTGGGACACTGTCTGATCCCATTGATGCTGTGTTTTTTTCTTTGGAGAGGGCGGCTCTTACCTGAGCTTCTGAGATGTCAGGGGGGCAGCACTCTGCTGGGATAGATATTTGCCCTTTTTGGGGGGGGGGAGTTTCCTTGTTCTGAAGAGTTATGGGCCTCCTCAAAACTGATTACATGTATAGATCTGCAATCATATGACTGCATACATATGTTCTGACACCAGATCCAAACATAGTGAAAGCTTTGGAACATAAAGAGAACAAATGCTTAATTTATCATAAGTCTATCGATGTTAAGCAAGAATGGAAACCAAACCAGAAGTAGACAAAAATCAGGCAGCAACTGAATGTGTCAAAAACAATCCCCTGGGTTTACTAAACTTCCGTGTAGGACTAGTTTAGTCCTCCATGGAAGCAACCATTTAGGAGCAGGATGGCAGCATGCCATGCATAATAATGAAGGCGTGCTGGCTGAGCTTCTAGGCTTACACGGAGCATGTACGAGTGCAGGGGGCATGTCTGAGAGCAAAGCTCTCAGAATAAACATGCCCCTGCAATGTCGTACAGAAGAAGCTGTTAAGAAATGAGTGAGATTGCTCACAGGTGTCCCCATATCCCCACTAACAGATCCCCATGCGTACAACAGCAACAGGACATATAAATTAAAAGATGAAACCCATCTATAGCTTTTAAAACACCAATCAAAGCCTAGCGTAGGTGTGTGGGTGTGCCCATCGATTATCTATGGTTATGTAGCTGAAATAGCAAAAGGAGGATAAAAAGCAGGATATGTGCAAAGGAAGCAGTACAGCAATATTGTAGTGGGCAGAGCGTTCACCTCACGAGCAGTCAATCCTGGTTCGAGTCCCACTGCAGTACATTCCATTTCCATGTCAAATACTGCTAGGATCAATATATTTAGTTATATAACCTAATAAATAACATATATGTCTGAACTGGAGTAGGAAGCAGTGTAATGAATGATAACCCCATATGGTTGCCAAATCCACCCACCCCACAACAACCAATAGACTAATACTGTGGAAAATAGAGCAGTAGTAAGGATAAATAAGCCCAACTAAGTAAGTACAAGTTTGTTTGCATGACGAGAAGTAGTGCTTACACAGACTAAGCAATAGTGAGGCTAACCATGTGTAAGCAGATGTCACCAGAAGTTAGCAGTAATTACCGTCGCGCAAATCCACTGACAACAGCGTAAAAGTGCTGTAACCACTCCATATCCAATGGGCCTTGTTCTATCCAGCAACAAATTAAACAGTCCTTGCAAGGTCCGAACCCAGGAGCCTGCACACCATACGCAATGTGATTTACCATTAAGTCACCACAGGTATACATAACCCTGACATTTCCACAAACATTGCATCCAGCAATACCATTCAACATTACAGGATATGTAGCTAAATATGTAGATGTATGTGTGTGTGTATATATATATATATATATATATATATAAAACTAAATAGATATATACCTCTCCCTCCTTGTATTACATATGTATATATATATATATATATATATATATATATATATATATATATATATAAATAACCCCATATAGATATATAAATATGCAGACATCCATACACCTATATGTCGTTAGATATAAATACAGCAATATATATATATATATATATATATATATATATATATATATATATATATGTGTGTGTGTGTGTGTGTGTGTGTGTGTGTGTCTATACACAGATATATATCTATGATATAAGACAGCAAATAAGAATGACATATATGACCACAGTCACAGCCAATGGGGGTGAGGGGTCCCGATCAACATATGTGTAACACGTACCAATACCCCCCCCCCCGGAAAACAGGTGAAACATACAAACATGCAAACAAAGTAAACAAACCATGGGTTCCCAAACCACAGGAAGGATACTACCAGTGGGAGAAACACTGTAGACCCGCTAAGTCTAATCTAGAAAGAAAGACAGGAGAGTCCCTTGCAGGACAACCTAAACATTTCAGAATATTTGGATTCCAGGCATTATACTGATCCATTACGTCAGGGCACGTATGTTCCCGGACTACAAGGTTGAGAAAGCCTGATGATCCATGGTTTGAGACAACATATGTGATGGGTCCCGAGAAGTGGAGAGTAGGCAGTGTGTAGTGGTGTGGCTACACCCGACCTGCTCCCAGAGAGAGGATGATTTTTGTTGCAAAACCCACTAAATAACACCAAAGAACACATGGTTGCAGGTCCCCATTGAAGGCATGTAAGTTGTTCTAACTGGCACCACAGCATATTATTGTTGTCCTCACCACCACCCAGGGATTTGAATGTCCAAATCTACCTTCAAATTCAGGGTATATGCACAGCTGTTGCTGTAGAAGAAATGGCCAGCTGTGGACCTTCCCTTCAGCCTTTCTGCAAATTCCTGACTATTTCTCCTATTGACTATTGCTCTTTGTGCCACTTTAACACCACTTACATATCAACCCCTTTTTCTTTTCTTTTAAAGGTTAAAGTTACAATTAGGTGACACCCTCTACACCAACTATACTGGCAGAATCTGGAACTCCCTGCCCACATCTATTACCACAGCTGTTTCAAAGGACACGTAAAAAACACTTGAAGGAACACCTCATGCACACTTGTATCAGCACATGCTCACCACCTGGCTAAAACATCTCCCCACATTACACTCCATACCCCTACATCAACTACTGCAACTAACACCTCCTTTCCTGCCTCGCATACATATCCCAACATCCTTTACCTTCCCTATTGCTCCCCTATCAATTAATCCCACAACCTACTATACAGTTACAATGTCCCCCCTCTACCTACCTTCCTACTCCTTCACTATTCTCTTCTACTGCACCACACAGGTATGGCATAACTAAACCTACCCCAAATACCTATGTGCAACCTATCCAGAACTGTTAAACTGGAATATAACTTCACCTTAAACTGACCTTTGTCAACAGTCATACCTGACATGTTAACTTGACCTAAGCATAAATAATACCTACATGTTAATGTAAACTAAGCATGAATAATATGTTACTTAGCTATGTTATGTCTGTTACTCTCTATGAATGCAAACACCTCTGCATTACTCATAATGATTAGCTGAGTTTTACTGTGGAGCTTTTCTCCCCAGGCCTCCGCTGAAAATGGACAAGCATCCAGTTGGATTTTCCCGGTCAAGAAATGTAAAATAAATAAATAATGTAGTGTGGGAGTAAGCACTTTTAAGCAGCAGTAAGTGGGTTTAAGCCTGTTTGTGCAGTTGTAAGCAGTGACTACACGGGTTAAGCAAATCTGAAGCTAACACCCTGTAAGCAGATGTAATGGCAGGTTAGCAGTGCTTACCTCCGCACAAACCTGCTATCAAATGACTAAACGTGGCTTAACCACTCTGTATCCAATGGACCTTGTTCTGCCCAGCAACAAAATAAATAGCCTCTACTGCGCATAAACACAGAACCCCACAAAGCATAGGCAAAGTGCTTTACCACTAAGCCATGTCAGATATATATAACCCTGATGTATTCAAAACATATCAGCCAGCCCAGTCATTCAACAGTACAGAGAATGTATTCCAACATGTAAATGTATTTGTGTGAGTAAATATAGTAATATCTAAACAGATACAACATATCAATAGATGTAGATATCTATCTATCTATATCTATCTATATATATCTATATATATATATATATATATATATATATATATATATATAGCCATACATCTGTAGCTAACAATGGTAGATTGACAAATACAAATATGTGCACATGCACCGGTAATAGGGTTGAGATGCCCCAAACAATATAAATCATGTACGAATAGGCATACCCCCCCACCACAGCCAAACACGTCTGCCTTGCAATACAATAAAGTGTTACAGATCACATAAGCAGGACCTGACATGACATGTGCACAACATGTAAAAAGTACTACAACCCACCTGTATGATGTCAGGCCGGTATTGGTAACATATCATGCAGTGCAGTGTGGCTCCCATAGAAGATGTAAAATATGGAAGCTATCAACATCCCCAGGATACATATACACAGACACATATATGCAGATACAGATATACATATCTATTTATATGCATATATATATATATATATATATATATATATATATATATATATATATAAACATGTGACTACACAGACACATGTAGAGATATGTACAGTAAGATACATATGTAGAAGGTGCACACAATATGGAACAGCCACCATGCCTACAGTTAACACCTTAACAACTGTTACCTGCATGTGCCACCCATACAAATGACAATTGTTGCCTGCAACATATGCACACAGAGAGGTAATAGGGTAAAATACCACACACAGGTTAGCAGAAATGGATAACCATTATTTGTGCACTATTACGGTTTTATATGCCATGTATTATAGCTGTTCAGATACTGACATCCATATAAACAAAGTACTGCAACTGTGCAACCATTATACTAATACAGTATGCTGGAAAGGGTCACAACTATTGCTCTCCAGGCCAAGCTATTCATATTGTACAATAGTAAAGACAGACTGGACCACAGGATACCAAACTATCAACAGTAATTAATGCAGGTGTATAGTTCAGCAGCCTCTCTCTACACTCTGTACAAAATTGCTAGGTGGTAAAAGCATCATTTGACCAAATGGGATGTAACTGTTTCATAACAAGTCATAACTGACACCATCACAAGCACACTGGCAAACAGAACAGTCCGTATGGCAGGAGGCAGTAGGCCTACAGTAATCCAATTTATGTAAGTAATGTGAATATAGGTGAAGTGTATGGTAATGTACATCCAGATACCTTAAGGCAGCACACCCCTGATGCCCCCACATTTTTTAACAGCCCAGGTCATTTATGGTACAACCCCATCCAGACACAATAATACAGGGTCACATACCACTGTTACATACACTGGCATCTGGAGTGCATAAGGGCACACATGTATGGTGTAGGTGAAGCCCACACATATATGGCTTCTGCCCCACTGTATGTGTGGGGGGGATACAACAGCAGTGGATGGATGGCAGCAATAGCAGTGTGATATACTCAGAGCCCACTACAGAACAACCCCTGACAGCATGTCATATGTGCAAAGCTTAGTATGTAGGTGGAGGACAGAGGCTGGAACAGAGGCCCATATGTGGAAAACTGTTGCCATACACTAAGGAAGTTGCTGGTGTTACAGGATAGTTTGCAACATACCCTTAGTCAGGGAATTGTGGTTAGAAACATAAATGGATGTAGCCATGTACTGATAGCACTCCACACACACAATGCCAGTGAAATATCAGACACAGCACCTGCGCAGAGGATAGACATAACATGATAGGCACACCTCCGGCCACAAAGAAGATAGGCCCACAGGTGAGAGCTATGCAAACAGACAGCATTCCAAGGTAAACTAGTACGCACACACACACACACCCTGTAACACCAGTACTATACAAAGCATAACACAACTCTACTCACACTCTTTCTGTAGTTCTGGAACCTCCTACAAATATGTAGTTGGCCTGATTGTGCCAGTTCTCCTGCAAGAGGTATTGCTACCTGCTGTCTATAACACTGATGCCCACACACAGGAAGGATGTCCATCACACAGGAAAGGTAAAGGGGTCACGGCCACATGATGTGGGGATTCATAGTAGGTGGTTTCCATGACAGTGGTAATTGGAGGTACTACACAGCAAGCTGCATGCAGTTAGCAAGTGGAGGACACTGACTGGTGTTGAGGCCATTACCTGATCATGTGCACCACCTACTAAAGCCAGGCTGCAATCTATTCAAAGCAGATTAATCTGTTTACTGGAGAGAGAGAGAGAGAGAGAGAGAGAGAGAGAGAGAGAGAGAGAGAGAGAAAAAGAAAGAAATTACAAAGCTCTTCAAACAATAACAAAAATCCCAACAGGCAGTCAAACGAAGAATATAGCAAACACCCAAACGGTGTCCTTAAAGACGTCAGCAGGATAATAACCACATCGAACGTAAAAAATATATATATGATGGATTTATTAGGAAAAAACGTAAGCACTTTCATGGTACACAAACCACTTCATCAGATGTATAACTGCGTAAAAACCACAATCCAATTTATATAAAAGCTTTACACTCATTAAACAATCAATCAATTTACTCACTTAATAACTAAAAGATGGTGAAGAAGGAACACTGAACGCCCAAGAACCAGGTAGATGCTGCTGTAATAACCTCCAAAAACTAATAGTAAACAGTTATCAAGTTGCAAGCACGTGAAGTAAAATACTCTTTTATTGTATCAGATATAAAGGTTTAGCGCTTTCACCCACTGGAACGTGGGCTTCTTCAGAACAATTAATAGTTGTGACAACATAGTTTAAATACTTAATTTGGTGCCAAAAATTTAAAGGCTTAACGTTGTAACACTGACAAGTGTGCCTACAATAAATACAACTATAATCAAAAAGAAATATAAATCTACTATATAAATACTATATAATAAATCATTAATAAAAAGAAATAACATAAAAAATTCGATATACAATATATTATACATAAATATCTTTGCTTATAGAAATATATCAAATTTTATATACAAACGGTAACTTGATCATAATATTAAAAAGTTTGTTATCTAATAATAAATAATATATAATATGAAAATTTTATATGAAAATAAATTTGAAAAAACTCACATAAACTTACTTAAATATCTAAAATTGCTTTTTAACATACATCATCACTAATTTATAAAACATACTTATTAAATGCTTTCAGATTTCCAATATGGGTTTAACCGAGATGTGTTCATTTAATCCCGGTGGGGTAGTGGCATCCGTCAATAATTGCCAATAGCATTCCCTGAATGCTAATTTACCTTTAATATTACCCCCCTTAGGATCCATTTTAACAGTTTCCAATATACTAAATCTGAACTCATGTTCATCACCCTTGTTCATAACATGTTTCGCTAAAGCATTCTTAGCGTCTTTTTTTCTGATACTATATAAGTGTGCATAAATCCTTTTTCTACACTGTTGTTCCGTCTTACCTATATAAAATGAAGAACAAGCAGTACACTTTGCCAAATATACTATGTATTTAGTATTACAATTACCTCTCTTGGGGTGTATTTTAGTCCTGTTATAATTCTTTAACACTATATTCCCTTCATCCGACATGTATCTACACTGTGCACAAGTACCACATTTATTAGTATAAAGATGGTAGTGCGTCTCCTTATACTTGCTTCTTGTTTCCAATAAATATTTTAAATTTTGTCCCATCCTATATACAAAACTGGGTTTCATTCCCAATAAATCAGTCAATTCATCATTCACCAATAAAGTATGCCAATGCTTGGTCATTATTTCCTTAATCCTATTAGCATGCGGTCCAAATTCTATAATACACGATCTACTATGTATCTTAGTATTGGTGGTGTGGTTAAGTACCACATATGTCTCAGATGAAATGTGACTTTTGGTTCCTAATTAGGGGATGTATCTAGTACCCCATTGTGACGTCACATTAGAGTTAATTTTCTCCATCATCTGGGGCTTGTATCCCCTACTCATAAATAACTTTGTAATGAATTCTATTTCTTTCAGCATATCAGTATAATCTGATGTCATTCTAAGTGCTCTTATACATTGTCCCTTATATATATTATACTTGGTCTTATAGGGATGACAACTTTCAAAATCTAAATAGGAATTTGAAAATGTTTCTTTCCTGTGTATAATAGACTTGAATACACTATTTTCCTTACTAACTAATGTATCCAAATAAGGTACTCCTGTGCTGTTAAAAGTTGAAGTAAATTTTAAAAAATCACTACTATGGTTCAGATAACAGAGAAATTCGCTGAAGGATAGTTCGTCTCCTTCCCATATGATATATATATATATCATCCAGGAAACGCGAATAATATCAAATTTTTCTTTGATATTCACTGGTAAAAATGGTCTTCTCTTCCCAATTAAGCATTACTAAATTGGCGTAAATGGGGGCACAAGCTGCCCCCATAGCTACGCCTTTAACCTGTCTAAAGATTTCTCCCTCATAGAATATAAAATTATTATCCAGGACTATTGACATTAACTCATAAATGAGTTGAATTGTGTCCCAGTCCAAGTCACTATATTTACAAATGCTGTCTCTAAATGCCTCCAATCCTTCATTTTTGGGGATACATGTATAAAGGTCAATGACATCTATGGAGGCAAAAAGGAGATTTTCACTAACTAAAATTGTCGGATATCTTGACAAAAATTCCCAAGAGTCTTTCACCATATGTTTGACTTTATTGTAAATGTGCTTGAGCAAAGAGTCTATAGCCACCCCCAAAGGAAATGTTTTAGATTTGCTACCAGAGATGATTGGTCTAAAAGGTGGGTCTATTACATTTTTGTGTACTTTAGGAATACCCACCAAAGTAGCCAATGTAGGATGTTTTACTTGGAGGAAATGGTATAGGTCTTCAGTAATTCTGTTATCCAACCTGAGTTCTTCCAAGTACAAATCAATTCTTCTATATGCTATGTTCAACTCATTTAAAGAAATGACCTCATAATTATCCTGATCATAAAGTATATCTTGCATTTTACTATTTTATAACATACTATCATATACCACAACTCCCCCTCCTTTGTCGGGTTTCATGATTCTAATGTTGTCACTAGATCTTAATTCGTCTAAAACTCTAATTTCGTCCATGTTGAGACTGGACATAGCTTTCCACTTTCTGAGCTGTTTATTTGTGTGGTATATTTCATGTGTAACTGATCTTTCATATCTATAAACCTCTTTGTTCATTAAAGGCACAAAGTTACTGTTTTTCTTAAGTTTGTTAGCATCATTATGTATATGTTCTTCCTCACTTGATTTAATACTATCCTTAAACATAATGGCCAAATTTAATTTTCTCACATATTTTTTAAAATCGCACAAATAGTCCACTATTTTAAATTTTGTCACTGGTATAAATTTCATGCCTTTGGATAAAAGGCTAAAATGAGCTTTATTCAACTCCATATTAGTATAGTTGAAAATCTGAAAGTTATTATACCTATTAATATTACCTTCCTGCACTATATGGAAAAGCTGACCTTCATCATTACGGGACTCACTATTAAAACTGGTATTTACCAATTTCTTTGTCCCCTGTAATCTTTTCTCTTCCATGTGTTCCCTTTGGTCCATTTTTTGTATGTCTCCCTGTTGTGATCCTGATGAAAATTTTCTACATACTCATTTTCCTTATACATATTTGTACCTCTGGTGTCCCGAACTACTCCGGAATCACTATAAGGATTGTAATGGGACGTTTTCCAAATATATACCGTACCTGAGTTGCACTGTTCAGTGTCTCTAATAACTTTTTTATTTTTCCTTTCTAAAATCTTGTCTGTTCTATTCTTTGCTAACTCATACTGTCTATAATACAACTTTTCACAGTTGGGAAACATTAAATCATTTAAAATAATTTCATTCATATGTTCTATTTCTTCCAATTCCTTACATAATTTAGCATCATTGTATTTAATTAACATATTCATGTATTCAATGCCAAATCGATCAAACATTTTGTTGAAATCAGAACACACTTCATCGGTCAAATCTATACCCATGGGTACTTTGTGAAACCGAAGTCCCATAGGCACTATATTAGAATTAATACAATGCAATAGATACGCATTATCAAGTTTAATGGCATTAATAATATTCAGTTTTTTCCCAAAATCATAAATTAAGTCTTTAAGTGTTCCTTTAAGCTTGAGCGTTTGGTTATTGTCTTTAGCTTTATGTTTGTCAAATAGACAGTCTCTATCGAGAAAATCTTTCAGATAATTCTCTTTCCTCTTTTCCTTCAATTTATTACCCATATTCATTTGTTTATGGGAAAAAACAGTACCTGGAATGTCCTGTTCCTTGTTTGCGACATTTGCGTAAGTCCTCAAGTTCTGGCTATATTTCGGTATAGCCCCCGTTCTTCTTGCTTCATCTGAGATGTTACCAAAAGAAAAATCAAAAGTGAATTCCGTTGGCGCCAGTCTGCTATTAACAGGTTCAGTTGTAACTCCATTAAGAGGTAAGTCAATGTTGGGCACACGCTGTGCCTGGAAATTTGGCCATTGGGAAACTCCGGAGACGAAGTTAACACATAATCCTGCTTCTCCTCAGTACTGCCAGCTTGCCTTATTGTTTGCTTCAAACATCTGTGATGCTGTTGAATATCTCTCCGGTCTATCCAGGTGGAGTTGTTGTGAGTAGTCGGAGGGACCTCCGCTTCACTAATAAACATCTCCCCACTCCGTTGTATAAAATTGTTGACAAGTTCGTACAGCTTACCAAACTCACCCCTCAATGAGTTCACTTCGGAACGAAGATCCGATAATTCATTCACTTTGATGGGGGAGTTAGCTGCATCACAGTCCTGGTTCATGATGTAATAACAACTGAAAAAGCAGCGTAAATAACCAAATAACTAAAAGATGGCGAAGAAGGAATGCTGAACGCCCAAGAACCAGGTAGATGCTGCTGTAATAACCTTCAAAAACTAATAGTAAACAGTTATCAAGTTGCAAGCACATGAAGTAAAATACTCTTTTATTGTATCAGATATAAAGGTTTAGCGCTTTCACCCACTGGAACGTGGGCTTCTTCAGAACAATTAATAGTTGTGACAACATAGTTTAAATACTTAATTTGGCGCCAAAAATTTAAAGGCTTAAAGTTGTAACACTGACAAGTGTGCCTACAATAAATACGACTATAATCAAAAAGAAATATAAATCTACTATATAAATACTATATAATCAATCATTAATAAAAAGAAATAACATAAAAAATTAGATATACAATATATTATACATAAATATCTTTGCTTATAGAAATATATCAAATTTTATATACAAACTGTAACTTGATCATAATATTAAAAAGTTTGTTATCTAATAATAAATAATATATAATATGAAAATTAAGTAAGACATCCTACAATGGCTACTTTGGTGGGTATTCATGAAGTACACAAAAATGTAATAGACCCACCTTTTAGACCAATCATCTTTGGTAGCAAATCTAAAACATTTCCTTTGGGGGTGGCTATAGACTCTTTGCTCAAGCACATTTACAATAAAGTCGAACATATGGTGAAAGACTCTTGGGAATTTTTGTCAAGATATCCGACATATTTAGTTAGTGAAAATCTCCTTTTTGCCTCCATAGATGTCATTGACCTTTATACATGTATCCCCAAAAATGAAGGATTGGAGGCATTTAGAGACAGCATTTGTAAATATAGTAACTTGGACTGGGACAGAATTCAACTCATTTATGAGTTAATGTCAATAGTCCTGGATAATAATTTTATATTCTATGAGGGAGAAATCTTTAGACAGGTTAAAGGCGTAGCTATGGGGGCAACTTGTGCCCCCATTTACGCCAATTTAGTAATGCTTAATTGGGAAGAGAAGACCATTTTAACCAGTGAATATCAAAGAAAAATTCGATATTATTCGTGTTTCCTGGATGATATATATATCATATGGGAAGGAGACGAACTATCCTTCAACAAATTTCTCTGTTATCTGAACCATAGTATTGATTTTTTAAAATTTACTTCAACTTTTAACAGCACAGGAGTACCTTATTTGGATACATTAGTTAGTAAGGAAAATAGTGTATTCAAGTCTATTATACATAGGAAAGAAACATTTTCAAATTCCTATTTAGATTTTGAAAGTTGTCATCCCTATAAGACCAAGTATAATATACATAAGGGACAATGTATAAGAGCACTTAGAATGACCATCAGATTATACTGATATGCTGAAAGAAATAGAATTCATTACAAAGTTATTTATGAATAGTGGTTACAAGCCCCAGATGATGGAGAAAATTAACTCTAATGTGACGTCACAATGGGGTACTAGATACATCCCCTTATTAGGAACCAAAAGTCACATTTCATCTGAGACATATGTGGTACTTAACCACACCACCAATACTAAGATACATAGTAGATTGTGTATTATAGAATTTGGACCGCATGCTAATAGGATTAAGGAAATAATGACCAAGCATTGGCATACTTTATTGGTGAATGATGAACTGACTGATTTATTGGGAACGAAACCCAGTTTTGTATATAGGATGGGACAAAATTTAAAATATTTATTGGAAACAAGAAGCAAGTATAAGGAGACGCACTACCATCTTTATACTAATAAATGTGGTACTTGTGCACAGTGTAGATACATGTCGGATGAAGGGAATATAGTGTTAAAGAATTATAACAGGACTAAAATACACCCCAAGAGAGGTAATTGTAATACTAAATACATAGTATATTTGGCAAAGTGTACTGCTTGTTCTTCATTTTATATAGGTAAGACGGAACAACAGTATAGAAAAAGGATTTATGCACACTTATATAGTATCAGAAAAAAAGACGATAAGAATGCTTTAGCAAAACATGTTATGAACAAGGGTGATGAACATGAGTTCAGATTTAGTATATTGGAAACTGTTAAAATGGATCCTAGGGGGGGTAATATTAAAGGTAAATTAGCATTCAGGGAATGCTATTGGCAATTATTGACGGATGCCACTACCCCACCAGGATTAAATGAACACATCTCGGTTAAACCCATATTGGAAATCTGAAAGCATTTAATAAGTATATTTTATGAATTAGTGATGATGTATGTTAAAAAGCAATTTTAGATATTTAAGTAAGTTTATGTGAGTTTTTTCAAATTTATTTTCATATAAAATTTTCATATTATATATTATTTATTATTAGATAACAAACTTTTTAATATTATGATCAAGTTACAGTTTGTATATAAAATTTGATATATTTCTATAAGCAAAGATATTTATGTATAATATATTGTATATCACATTTTTTATGTTATTTCTTTTTATTAATGATTTATTATATAGTATTTATATAGTAGATTTATATTTCTTTTTGATTATAGTCATATTTATTGTAGGCACACTTGTCAGTGTTACAACTTTAAGCCTTTAAATTTTTGGCGCCAAATTAAGTATTTATACTATGTTGTCACAACTATTAATTGTTCTGAAGAAGCCCACGTTCCAGTGGGTGAAAGCGCTAAACCTTTTTATCTGATACAATAATAGAGTATTTTACTTCACGTGCTTGCAACTTGATAACTGTTTACTATTAGTTTTTGGAGGTTATTACAGCAGCATCTACCTGGTTCTTGGGCGTTCAGCATTCCTTCTTCGCCATCTTGTAGTTATTTGGTAATTTACTCACTTAACTAATCAACTCTTTTAAAGATGAATGCACTTACGCGCATATAGCATAACACATATTAAAAATGTATATACTTTGAATTGACAACTATCATAAATACATAAACATAATAGAGTCTAGCCTAAAAACATAAATTTAAAATTTATAATTTATTTATTTAATTCTGCGAGATTTTAACACAGGTTTTAAAGGAACTACTTCATTTAGACCCCGTCCCCTATGAGCACCCAGTCTCAGAATCCATTTTGTTTCTATAGATTCAGTATTGTTGTAAATATCACCTAATCTATCATCAATATTTATCACCTGTAGTACTTGAAATCGGAATACATGTCCCTCACCTAGTGATAACGTGTGTTTGGCTAGTGCACTATGATCATAGCCTTTCGAAGTGCAGTAGACATGATCTCTAATACGTTCACGTAAAACAATAAGCTGACATCATAGGCATTTAGCCAGCTGTCATTCAACAAGACATCATTCCCACAACTGGCATGTGAGGTATATATACATGTAATAGCATGCAGTACCTGGTCCATCATAATGGAATAGATGATGTGGAATGAGCTATATGTGCCATCAGGTGTTGTTGTGATTATGTTCAACTGAACAACTGCTATGGACAATAGTGTCTGTCCCCATGTGCAGTGAGCCATAGCCGTTTACTGTGCAGGTCAGCACTGTCAGTCAAGATGTAAGCCATCATAGTGTGTGTAGTTTAATAGGAAGTATGTATACGGCATGGCCAATAGCTGATGGTGGTTGTAATGCCATTATGATGGACATGTGGGAGGCATGGGCCACCACTGGCAGGATAACCATGTGAATCTGTAATGTAGCATGCCGGAATGCCATAGGTGTGCATTAGGGTTACCTGCTATTGGCTCCTACATATACCCCCCTAATGTCAGACCATGTCCATATGTGGCACCTGTCTGTGTTGTAGCAAGACAGAACAATGCAGCTGTGCAGGAAGATGTGAGATTGTGGAGCTGATGTCTGAATGTACCCCACATATTGGTATGCATATGTGTACATATGTCACATATATAATATTTAAAGATATATATATATATGTATATCAGCATGCATATCCAGAAATATACATATACCCATGTGTAGACACATATATATGTGCACATATATATGAAGTCACATATATCTACACACATATAGATAAATACTGATATGTAAATGTCTACATATGTACAAACGCACACACTAACAGATATGTATAGTAAGACATGACCCTATATCACTACCACAGTGATGTGTGCTTTGTGTGAGGCAGCAATGCACATAGCAATACAGATATCTACAACTGGCAGTGTGTGCATCATGGATGGATATGTCACATGTTAGTCCCATCCTAGCACCACAATGACCCCTCCTGTGAAGTCTGCTATGGGAATATGGGTTAGTATGGCAGATACTCAGGTGGAGGTGGTCAGGATTGGTAGATATAGAGGACAGTCTACGGGAGTGGTATGTGACACATGTGGTGGGTAAACACCGTGGATGGTGTGTGTGGCCTGTGATGTGGACACACCATGGTCCCCAATATGGGTACAATGGGAACAAGGCTCTCACCAACTCTCACTCCCAACAGGAGTCCACATCCTGAAGATGCCAGGTTTGGTGGTTGAGCAGGAGGAGCATGTTGGCCATGTGAATGTGTACTGGTTGCCTCAGATGGATGTAGCACATCCCTTATTTGTCTGTGGAGCCTGGTATAGAACAGGCCCTAGACCTGAGCTCAGGAGACAGGGACATGTTGATGTGTGCCTGAGGGGGGTAGGCCAACATCCCCTGGGTTATTCCACCTGAAGGTATGGCTGTAACAGTACACGGGGAGGCCCCAGGTTGGCACACACAAGCGACGTCGCCAGGTATCCTGGTCAGATGGGTGTGGTGAGGTGGATCATCTGGCCAATGAAATATATACATGTCATTGTGTCACTGTCATAGTACATACGTTGGTAGTAATAGTCGACACAATCCCGGTACATTTCAACAGCATGCATAGAACCCCCCCCCCCATAACACAGACTGTGAGATGTGCAGCAATCTCAGAGCAGCCATACCACTGGCATATATGTAACCATAGTGGCCCTGACAATGGCATGCAAGTGAATAGTCAGTACCAGGCTGGCAATGTTAGTGTCCACACAGGGGACATGGCTACAATCACCTAGCAGAAGCTATGTTACACCACACAATCTGTCCAAATGGTAGTTAGCTGTAGCCATACCTAATGAGTTGTGTGTATAGTCTGTTGAAGCTGATATGGGTGGGGGGGGGGTGACAGAGATGTGGCTGGAAGCATATACACAGGGCCAATATTGACATGTTGCTGTGATAACCTCATACATGCACTGTTGTAACAGGGTTTGTTACAACATGTGTCCTATGAGGGATATGAAGTCAGTACCTGTCAGGGCTTTCACCATCTACAGACTGCAATCCTCACACTACCTTCTGCAGTTCACAGATACGTGATCAGTGGATATCACATGACACCAAGTGCACAACACACTGCCCAGTCTACAGACAACCCTGCTGATGCGATTCCTCATAAACATAGTAGTGACATGGCAGGTATTACAACATGTAAGGCAGCCATATCCACACACACACTCTGTTAAACCAACATTACTCCACATGCAGTATAGCAGCACTTACAGTCTGTAGCCAGGTAAGGCATACCCCCTCCTGTTTATTGCCCTGTTTCCACAGTGTAAGTTGTTAGAGGTAAATCCCCAATCCATCTGAGATGCATGTTGCCAAATGACAGATCTAGTTACTGCCCACAGTGGATGTAAAGGGCCAATACCAAAATGATGTTCCTAGATATTGGTTTGTGTCACCATGAAATTCACTATGGGAATGTTACCACAGCTGTTCCACATGCACTCAGCTAGAGGAGGGCTACAATTGGTGCAGAGACCATCAGCTAATCATGACCATCACTTACAAAACACAGGCTGCTGCCTAGCAAAGCAGGTGTACATCCCACATCCACCAGAGAGGGTGTGGGTGGGACAGACAGAGACAATGTACATCAGGGAAGGTGTGGGTGAGTAAAACTTAAGCATATGTGTGTCACACACCTACCAGTCCAGGGTTTCAAACACCTGACTGACTATGCATAGCTATCACATGTGTATTCAGTAATTTATTGTGCCACATAGTGTACATGTTGGTGAGCTGTCCAGAAACATATGTGCTGGTGAGTGACATCTGCAATACTGTTGCGATACAGAAGGTGTAGCACATGGGCCTGTCCACATGAACAGGTGTCAGTGTCAATACAACCACACTCTGTAAGGGGCTCATACACATTGCCACACTTGGCAGGGTAACGAATATACTTCCTAACCAATTACCTTGCCACAATACAGTAATGCATAGGTATCCATTGGCCCAAAGAGGTTATCCTGGGGTTCTATGGTCAAAGGGTATGTGACAGTGTCTGACATTAGTGATCATGCTTCTGTATGCCAATGGGGTGGTACTGGGTGTGAATGTGGTTGGCAGCATCATACACCACACACACAGACACAGGGTGTTAGTACTAGCATGCATGTGTGCAGTGCTTCATGGGTGTGCAGTGGTTGATGGTGCCAGATGGGTGGCTGAGGGGTATACCTTGGCATCAGGCCACATGAGAATGGTCTGCATTATGGCTAAAGGGTGTAGTGTCTGGAATGGACTACACAGGTGACAATAGTATTCACCATCCAGTCTCCTGGGTTGCTATTGTACATGGTCAGTGCTGTGCAATGCTTGGCATGTATGTGTTCTATATACCATGACATGGACGGTGTTTGGGATTTGCACATGTCCCACATTCAGGTACAGTGTCATGTGGAAGTGAACTTGGTTTGTTTGGCACATGTTGTGTACACGGAATGTTATCATCAGATGTGACAGTCCCACCCTCATGTGGCAGGGCCAGGTAATTTACAGCAGGTTGACCCTGAACCTACATTGATAGCATGTTACAGGTATTCCCTGATGTCAGTGGCATCTGTCCATTGTCCATACAGGGCATGTGTGCAAGGCATGGTATGTTCTTTGTGGATCACATGTGATGGAACCACAGTTGTTGCAGGCATCCAGTGGGAAACATAATTAAGGTGCACTGTCTATTGTATTGATGGACAGGGTGCCATGGCCTCTATAGGCCATTGAATTCACACCATAGTTACTATCATTTGCCAATATGCAGTGTACTACACACATCACGGCTGTTGCCTCACCATGTGTGTGTGTATGAGACATGGGTTGTGAATGTGCTCTGGGTAATACTGGGGTTGCTATCTGTGATTGCCTGGCCTTGATGTCACATGTATGGGTATGGATATGCACCCCAGCCTCTCAGCTATTTCACAGCTGCTTTTCCTGTACAGTGGACATTGTGATATGTACTAGGGCCACCATATAAGAAAATTGCAAAACCTGCTACACACTGAGGCCAGGTGTCACACACGCACACACTCCTCCACACAGGATATGAGGTACAAACACACACTCACGCACACATGTCATGTCCAGGAGTAGAACCCTGCCTAACTTGCTTATTACACTACACAGTTATAGCATGCACCACGGTGATTACTGCAGTACTCCTTCTGCAAAGGTGTATATGATATTGGCTGACATCAGCAGGATTGCCAGCTTATGGCATTTGACATGTACTGAGTGTGACTAGCCTAAAATACATTGCTCCCTACACAGACAGTGGAACACTCACAAAACATCCAGAACAGCCATGGTTTGGAATAGAACCCTACCAAAGTTCTGAGTCACACTTCAGCAGTACGCAGTTATGGCACGAGTTATGGAGATTACTGGGATACAACATTCCCAGAGGTATATTACTAGGTGGATGACATCAGCTGCGTTACCAAGGTAGAGCACTTAAATTGTAGTGGGTGTGCCTACCATACAAACCATTGCTTTCTGCACAGACAGAGTCAGACAGACACACAGATGCAAAGGCTGGGATTAGATCTCCTACTTAACTATTATATCACACTAAAGCAGTACAAAGTTATGGCATGTGCCATGGAGAATACCAGCCTATCACTTCCCCAAAGGTGTATTACACAATTAATGACATTGGCACACTTGTCAAAGTGGACCATTGGAGTTTGTAGTGTCTGTGAATGGACTCAGAAGCATTGCTCCCTACCCAGACATAGGAACACACGTACATCCACACTTGCCATGTCTGGGAATAGTACACCTACTTAACTAGTTTATCACACTACAGCAGTACGCAGTTACAGGATGAGCTATGGAGATCACTGGGCTACAGCTTTCCAGAGGTAGGTGGATGACATCAGTTGCCTTGCAAAGGTTGAACATTTGGATTGTGGGGAGCATGTCTGGCCTAAAAAGCATTGCTCTCTCCACAGACTTACAGACACACTCATAAACATACTCACACACAGCTGCTATGTCAGGGAATAGAACTCCTACCTAATTAGTTTATCGCACTACAGCAGTATGCAGTTACAGGATGCGCTATGGAGATTACTGGGCTAAAGTTTTCCAGAGGTATATTACTATGTGGATGACATCAGCTGCCTTGCAAAGGTTGAGCATTTGGATTGTGGGGAGCTTGGCTGGCCTAAAAAGCATTGCTCTCTATACAGACTGACAGACACACAAACACACGGTTGCTATGTCTGGGAATAGAACTCCTACCTAACTAGTTTAGCACACTACAGTGGAACACAGTTACAGGATGCCCTATGGTGATTGCTGGGCTATGAGCTTCACAGAGGTGTATTTCTAGGTGGATGACATCAGCAGCCTTGCCAAAGTTGTGCATGAAAATTGTTGTGGGTGTGACTATCCTAACAGGCATTGCTCTCTGCACAGTCAGAAACATACACAAACACACACACACACACACACACACACACACACACACACACACACACACACACACACACACACACACACACACACACAAACACACACACACACACAGTTGGCAAGTCGGGGATTCAAACCCCTACATAACTAGCTTATCACACTACAGCAGTACGCAGTTACTGGATGCACCATGGTGATTACTAGGCCACAACTTTCCCAAAGGTGTATTTTACATTGGATGACCTCAACAGGCTTGTCATAGTAGGGCTATGGGGAGGGCAGTGTGTTTACATGAGCCATTATCCATTCATCTAGGGTTTGACATGCCACATGCGGGCACACACAAGGTCATATTTCACAGGTAAGTGTATGCAGTGGCTAGATGACTACTTCCTTGTACAGTTATGTTGCACAGCTGGCACGTGCACCACATAGTCTGTACTGCTGACAGATACTGTTGGCTAGTATCTGCAGAGAGGGACATCTGCACCTCATGTGTTTGGGACCCTTTGGCTGTGTGCTGGGTGGTACAGGCCTGGATGGCTCCTTGTCACAGTCAACCTCTTCCACACATCTATGTCCGTCCACCTTTGGCTTATTATAGTGTGTTGTCCTTACATATATGTCTATATTCCTATTCACTGTGTGTGCAAGGCATGAGTGGTGCATATTGACGAGTGTCTGCAATAACAGCTGCGACTGCCAGATATGTCTGGTCCACTGGTGTTTGCAGACATGGCCTTCATGTGCTTTAGTGTGTGAGCATGCCCAGTGTGACCTTTCAGTATGCTGTTGACTTACATTGCCTTCATTTCTCTATGTGTATGAGCATGCCTAGTATGGCCGACTGTATTGCATGTGTGGGTCAAGTCCAGGTAGTTTGTACTGCAGTGCTGACATTTGCGCTGTACACCGACAGGTTGCATGCTGTCTCAGCAGAGTATCCATCGATCAGTTGGCATTGACTGTTACTACATTTCTGCATGGGGGGGGCACACCTGACTATTTATACATTTCTACACAGGATTGGGGCCATACCTGACTGTTACTATATGTCTGTGTAGGATGGGGGGACACAGCTGACACTTGTACACATTTGCTAGGACTATACTGGTATGTTGGGTACTCTATTTCAGTCTGTGGTCTTACCTATAGTGCTTGCCAGAGGCATACGAGTGTACTACAGAACTTAGCTTATAATTACCTACATATTCATGTCTGACTTCCTTGCCTTCACAACTGACATCCCACTGCCTGGCCTGCTGTAGTCAGTCTGTGTATGCCTGGGGGGGGGGGGGGGGGGGTTGCCCATAGGCCTCATTCAGAGGCCATAGCACAGCCTTTGTTTGTGTTTGAAAAACACAAAGCCAAGAACCAAACTCCACAACGAACCAAAAATAAATGTTAGGAAAACGAGTCCAGGCCAACACAGGTTTATTAACAACAAACGAACATTTACCTAGGTTTCATCCACAAAAGGACTTCTTCAGAATGCTGAAGTCAAACATAAAAACCATATATATATATATGTGACCACAATCAATCCAATTAACAATTTAACAAACACTTGATCATCCTTAAAGATATACACCCTATAGCTAAAAAACCTATACTGTTAAAATGCCTACAATAAATACACAAAATACATAAAACTCATATAAAATCTGTTAGATACTGTGCCACTATACTAACAATAAAACTATATATGTAACAATAAATATCTAACAACACTAAAAATGTATGCGACAACAATAAATATAATATGTGTATGAAAAAAATAATAAAAAAGCCAATATAATATTACTTAAGCCCTAAAATATGCTTCAATTTAAGATAGGGCTTAATAGAACTGTACTCATTAATACCAGGAAAATTGTGTGCGTTTAACCTAAGCTGCCACTTTAATTCACAAACATCCAAGTGGGCATCTGTAATTCTGCCTTGGGAATCAAACTTAATCTACTGTAAAATACAAAACTTAAAAGTATGACCAATGTTGCCAATTAAGTGTCTGGCTAGGGCATTGGTAGTTTTAAGATGTTTAATGTCCAAAAGGTGTTCCCTAACCCTGTCCTTAAAGCACCTACTAGTTTTTCCTACATAAAATGCTTCACAATCCTGACACTTAGCAAGGTAAACAACATTCTTAGTGTGACAGTCATAATGACCTGTAACTGAAACAAAACAGTGATTAATAGTGAAACTCTTACCAGTTGTTAAAATACAGGAGCAAATCTTACACCTACCACATTTAAAGGTACCTATAGGTCTATTACTAGAGGGCCTAATAGGCAATGTGCAACGTTCAAACATGTCCTTAAACGAAAAATCCTTACGATAAATAAACATAGGGGTGTTGCTAAAATGTGACTTAAAGTCCTGGTCCATCTGTAAAAAACCCCAAACTTTATTAATTATTTTTTAAACCCTATCCGAATCCCCATTATATGTCGAGACAAACATTAATGGTGTACCAGTCAAAAAAGGTGACCCTTTGGTTACTCCAGGTGTAATGGAATGATTGAGTCCCCCTACACCGAGTATGGATTGATAAATGCCAACCTCCGTTTTGCCTTTAACTTCCTTAAAAACATCCTTACATAAACTCTCAGGATATCCTCTGTTTAAAAATAAAGATACCATAAAATTTAATTCATCCACAAATTCATTAAAGTCACTAACCATCCGGGCAGCTCTGACCATTTGTCCCTTAATAATAGCCCTTTTTTGATGGCTAGAGAGCCAACTGTCAAACTGAAGGTAAGAATTAGAAAAGGTTGGTTTTCGATATATATTGGACTTAATTAACCCATTTAACCTATCAAAAGTTAATCTAACATCCAAATAGGTAATAGACTGTGTGTTAATCTCATGTGTAAATTTCAAAAACCATACTGTGTTATTTATATATTGTACAAAAGCTTCCAGCACTACAGTATCACCTTCCCAAATGATAAATATATCATCCAAAAAGCGTGAATAAAATTTTACATATTTATAAAACTCACTATGAAATAAATAGTGGTCTTCCCAAAAAGCCATGCTGTAGTTAGCATATATGGGGCACAGGCGGCCCCCATGGCTACCCCCGTATGTTGTTTGAAGTAGTGCCCCTCAAAAAATAAAAAATTATTATGAAGGACAACTTCCATAAGCTTGACCATAACATTAATTTGGTCCTGTTCATACACACTGGTTGCATATAATTGTTCTTCTAACCAAACTAAACCCGTGTCATGGTGTATAACCAAAAATAAATTGCAAACATCAATAGTTAGGAAGCAAATATTATCACTAACAACACATTCATTAACCCTTGCCAAAAAATGCCACAAATCCTTAGTTATATGAGGAAACCTGGTAATACCCAATTTCATATGATGGTCCAAAAATTGACTAATAAAACATACTTTACTACGTTTACCATCAACAATAGGTCTAAGACACACATTGTCCAAATCCTTATGAATTTTGGGAATATCAAAGATGCCACTAACCACAGGGTAAGCATTATTCATATACTCAAATTCAACTTCATTCAGTTCACCCTGAAGTAACATATCTTCCAATAATAAGTCAATTTTCCTATATGCAATGTTAATTTCATTAATACTTGTTTCAACATAGTTATCCTCCATTAACATTGACATCATAATACAAGTGTAATCACTATTGTCAACAATCACAACTCCATTGCCCTTATCTGGCTTCATTATTCTTATGTAATCTATCCTAAAAATCTTATTCAATAAATCATGCTCCTCTGTTGTCATATTCAAATGAATTTTCCTCGTAGGCTGTTTGAAATATTCCCTGATTTCAAATTCACACAATCTATCAAACAATGCTATCATGGGATTCAAGGGTGGATTAAATACGCTGGGTTTAGAAATACCCTTGTTATTCTGAATGATATTATTGTGGTTAATTTTATCAAAAAATACCTGCAAATTCATTTTCCTTGTGAATAATTTTAAATCAATAAGAGTTTCAACTAGATTACCTTTCCTGCATGGGACAAAGTTGAATCCCTTAGAAAAAAGTTTTGCATGCTCTATACCAAAAATAACACCTGAGTAATTATATAACAAAGTCATGCGTGCCATTTTCCAAAACAATTGGACTACTCAAAAGACCATGCCTTGGCTGGTTAAGAACAGAATCAGCCAAATGAATTTTAACATCGTCCCTAATATCAAAAATTGAAAAACTAGACTTATCAGCCTTAAAATCAACCACTTTACATTCTAAAAAAATCATCCAAAAAACAATTAGATGAAAAATTAGATGTAAAACTATGGTTGTTCACATCTAACACATTCAATAATAATGGTATGGGGTCAGCAGATGCAGGCATATTCACATAAGCGTCATGTTGCTGATTTAATCAGTATTTACACAAATAACAGGACGATTATCATCAATAGAATAATCATAAGTACTTAAATTAAATTAAGAATAATGAAAATGAACTTCTTCACCAACTGTGTTATAATTAAATACAGATAGTTCATCAATGTCTTTTATATCCCTTGTAGAATCTGCACGAACATTGGAAGTACAACATGATGACAAACTTTCATTAAAACTAATGTCACTGTAACTCAAGTCACAATTTTGATGTACTAAAGAACAATTAGGGCTTGGCGCAAAAGCATTCAAAGTGCCTTCATTACAATTTCGACCAACCACCACATCACAAGTAGTGTCTACTACTAAAGTAGCGCCCATATTCACCTCACTGTATCCACAGTCATAAACATCGCAGTCACAGAGTTGGCAAAAACAATTATTAAAAAGTACAGATGCTGAATTTGGCTTTAGGTTAAAAGCACCATCAAAACCTTTTCCATTTATGTCAACAACTGTTGCATTTGAATTAAACTCATCCTCAGCGCTTGGAGATATTCTACCCGAACAACAAAGAAAATGATTTACCTGCACGGCTTCCAAGCCCCTTGCTGAGCATTGTTCCCCGAACGCCCAACTTTTGGTCGTGTCCCCAAATGACCCACATCATTTTCGTCGTTGGAAGACGGTTCTCTGTTTCGAATCCTCTTCGACCGCCTCACACCCTCCTCTAAAGGGCGTTCATCTTCAGAATCATAGCTAATATTGACCTCTGGATTAACCTCTAATGTCGTGACGCCACATGCTTCCTTTGTGTAATTGGTTGTTCCTCCTCGGTTGCTATGCCGACATGATTCCTTCTTAGATTTGGGATAAATGCAACCAGCATCATAAATCTTCATATCTCTCTTGATTTTTTTGCATTTTTTTGATCATTAAGGATGATCAACTGTTTGTTAAATTGTTAATTGGATTGATTGTGGTCACATATATATATGGTTTTTATGTTTGACTTCAGCATTCTGAAGAAGTCCTTTTGTGGATGAAACCTAGGTAAATGTTCGTTTGTTGTTAATAAACCTGTGTTGGCCTGGACTTGTTTTCCTAACATTTATTTTTGGTTCTTTGTTTGTGTTTGCCTACACCTGTCCTGCTGGCTGTGACTGTTGTTGGGTATGTGAACCCCCCCCGACTGGCATGTGTGAGTCACTTACCTTGTGAGTGTCCCAGTATTGAGGGTGGTGCTGCAGGACTGCCTATATTGGATGCACATAGTACACTCCCTACACATAGTTAGGCACAGGTAGTGTAATATTTGGCATCCCTTTCACTGTATGTGAGAGTCAGAGACAGGTGTTATTCCCTGGGTTCTTCCCATGTCAGTGTATGTGCTATGCGTTGCCTCTTTGCCAAGGCCAGAGCATACTGGGCATGCCTTCTTCTGCCTACTGGGGCAGGCTCAGGTTGTTCCTCCTCCGAGCCGCTCTGTGCCCATGCAGGCCTTGACAATGGTGGGAGGCTGTGTGGCCCTGCCCCATGCTGTTCCTGCTGCAGCTGTTTCCAAAGGATCATATTGTGTGGCATGGCACATACAAGGACAATTTGGGTACATGTAGCTGGTGAGTACTGCAAGGCTCCACTGGATGTGTCCAGGCACTGGAACCATGACTTGAGCATCCCAAACACATGCTCTATTATGATTCTTATTTGTGTGTGTGCCTCATTATGGATTTCTTGTTCGGGTGTTTGTGCATTTCTGATTGGTGTCATCAGCCACGGCTCCAGTGTATATTCAGCATCCCTCACTAGGTGACCGTGTGGGATGTCCCCATTGGCAAATCTGTGGTACAGCTGAGTCAGATGCCAGATGTGAGAATCGTGATAGCTTTCAGGGCAGCCAGCACACTCGTTCATTATTATGCCCTGAGCATCGCGCACACAGCCTGGCAGTTGATGGAGGGGAAGTCCTTGTGGTTGATGTAGACAGTACCCCGCTCACCGGATGGTGCTTTGATGCATATGTGCATGCAGTCTATAGCACCCACTACCTCAGGGTATTCTGCTATTTGATGGGACAGTTGCATATTGCTGGCCAATGCCTCATGGGTGTTGGGGAAGTAAATGTGCTCACAGGCATGGCTGACATGGCATCTAGGAACTGGAGGAGTACCCTGGATGCTGATGCCTGTGAGATCCCCACCATATCCCCAGTTGGCTTTTGGAAGGTACCTGTACCTAGTATTCTTAGGCCTACACATACCTTTGTATTCACTGCGATGGGTTCCCCTCTGTTAGTTCTGTGTGTGAGGTGTGGCCAGCACACCTCAACAATTTGCTGTAGGAGGTCCCTGTTCACCCTATAGTGCTCCACTATCGCCAGCTCATGTAGCCTCTGGTAGATTACCCTGGATCTATATACTCTTCTCTGTCTCCTCACTGTGGGTTGCTCGGCAGCATTCACATCCTCACCACCCTCAGCCTCTTCCCAGGTAGTTGTTTGGTAGCTATTGCAGTCCCTAACATTTTGTAGTTGTGAGTGTTAAAAGATCCCCGCTTGTTTACACCGGTGGTGTAGAGTGTGGGAAAAACTAGAGGGGTTGGTGTTTGCATAGTTTATAGTAGTGTTCTGGGCTGGGCTGGTCTGCTGCCTGAGTAATTGACTGGTTCTGATACATTTCATCTGCCAGCTAAGCTAGTACTCATTGATTACCTTCCTGCTGCTGTTTTCCCTTCCCATTGCCTTCCTGTTTCAGCCTGTGTGCGCGCCGAGAAAACAGAGTGCTCATATGTGCACACTGCTGCTATTTCCTGGTTTAACCTCTTTTTTCTTTCTGTACGAGCCAGTGCATGACACACACACCCGCTTAGGTTTGTAATGACTGCTAGGCAGGTTTAGATACACCCCTAGCAACCCCATGCCACAGGACTCCAATCCGCTTACAGTATTCCTGATGCACCCCCCCCCCCATGATGTCACCTGCCTCCTAGGCTTGCACCCAGCTATTCTTACTCTTACACTGTTGGGACTTGCCTCACATCCTGGGGAAAGCTGGGATTCACTATCCTTCCCCTCATTTGCATAGGATTGCCTGCTAATGCATAGTTACATGTCTCACACTGAGCCTCCCCCGTTAGCAACCACTACTCACTGGCCATGTTGTCTTCTGCCTGCCATTGACTTGCATGGCAGAATACTGATTTTAGTTGGAATGCTTAAGTTATGTTTGTTTTGGTATTATCCCCCTGATCCCATTTGTGAGCCACTGCCCTATGCTTACACAGCCGGGATCGGCTAATAGGAATTAAAAGTTGACTTTTTAAATTTTTGTTCTGTTTTCAATGCTAATGGTTTTATACTTGGCCATTGGCATGCTTACTACCATGATATGCAGCCTTTATTTGGGGCTTCCATAGCTTAGTTTTAGATTTTCCAGACATGTACTCGGTTACTGAGTATATTTCTGCTGATTGTACTAGTTATGCATGGATGGTCGCGAGCTTCCTGGATCGCAGATTCACCTCATTTGCATGGATTGCTCCTGCAAATGGGCTGATTTGCATACAAGGGCTTCGTCCATGCAAAATTAGTGCAAGAGTGCTCGTGCACACCCCTGCAGGCTGTTCCTGGATCACACGGCGGACATATTGTCTGCTTGGCCTCCTGCACCGATATTGCATGCCGTGCAAGCTTTTGAGAATCCAGGGGAAAGAAAGTATATAAGAAGAAGGATCAGAGGAGAAGGCAATAAAAGTGGAAATACACACATATAGTTGCAAGAAGAGAAAACACCTTGAACAACCTCATGTTGATCAGAATCTGATGCAAGAATCGTTAAGGAGAGGTGAATTTAAACTAAAAGATGAAAAGTTAATATTAGTGGTCCAGGATATTGGCCTACATACACATTGGTTTACAAACTCCAGTGAAAATGTGGGAAGAACAAACAAACATAGGTTCTGTAAAAAAGAACTGGAGTCAGTCACACATCTTGCTGCTGGGCGTGATACACTAATGGCAGAGGTCCTGTATACTGAAAGGCATATTAATGTGGCAAGACTGATAAATTGTGGATTGTGCAAGCATTACCATACTGATGTAGCCAAGAAGCATTGGAAAAATGAGCCACAAAGCATTACAGAGAATGATGAAGTCTATATCACATGGGATCACCCATTACCAACAGTTCAAAAATAGATGCGAGAAAACCAGATATAGTAGTTCATGAAAAGAAGACAAAAGTAACATTGATTATTGCAATTGGTATACCCAGTGATCACAGTGTCTTACATACAGAGAGACACAAAGTCATACGTTACCAGGATTTGCAGGCAGAAATGAGGACAATGTGGAAGAAGGATACCTAGACAATTCGAATGCTAGCAGGAACAATGAGTCTCATTAAAAAAAGGAATGTACAGTCTTATTTAGATATGCTACCAATACATGTAACTCCATACCTCCAGTGATTACAGTGTCTTACGTATAGAGAGACACAAAAGTCATAAAATAGTAGGATTTGCAGTCAGAAACAATGGCAGTGTAGAAGAAGAATACCCAGACAGTTCCAATAGTAGTAGCAGGAGCAATGCATCTCATAAAAAATAATTCAGTCTTATTTAGATATGCTAAGGATACGTATAACTCCATTAGATTTTGCAGTAGGAATAATTTCTGGGCACATTGCAGGCACTGCAAAGAGTACTTCTGGCTAATATCAAAGATTGAAACAATACTAATTTCATGAACTTTAACATACTTTCATTTAGGAATGAGGTCCATTCCTATCAAGGTATTACAAACTAAAAAGACTTAAGAAATTAGAGTGAGATGCCAGTATTTCCTTTAATGCATGTTGAAATAGTATGAGTGCATCATCTTTCAAACTGAGACACTTTTGTATGTGTACACAAGTTGTCTATTTGGGGAAGGAGCGTTGCTTGGAATTATACCATATAGCATACACTGTCATTGGAGGTTCTACTTTCAGCTATAATGTTTGCAAACCACACCTGCTGTTTTAAGTAATATACTGTGAGTTTTCCTCAGGCAGAGGCAGAAGATGATCACACACATGGACAAGTAAAAAATAAAAGGAAGTTTTCACTTCTTTTCAATTCAACCTTCTTTAAACAAAACATATTTACTGCTACAGATGGATACAGTTCATATACTTCATCACAATAATGTGTACTTTGATAGTTTTCCACTAGATAAGAGTAAGCATATACTGTGATTGTTTAGAAACGTATACATAAGTAATTCAACTGGGCATCTCTCACTAAACAAAGTGCTGATCATTCACTTGCCACTGCAAACTCCATCCCCACCCCATCCTCGTCTCTGATTATGGGTTTTGCCTGAACGGGATTCAGCCAACTTGTATATGCTGATAATATTGTAGATGAAAGGATTGCCTTATACAATTATCATAATAATAAATATTTTCTGGCTTACACAAAGAAAATCCTTTCTTTACAAACTTATCTGCATGTAGTACAGCTGCAAACTAAGGTAATACCTAATATAAATGAAATTATGTGGCAATGCAATTTTTTTTTGTGCATAAATGTATACATTTTGTATACATGAAAGCTTAATTGCAATTGTACTCATACAGGTGGAGATCTGCATTTTCAGACACAAACACACACACATAAATATATAATGTATATATACAGTATATATGTATATATAGTCTCTTTCTCTCTCTCTCTCTCTCTCTCTCTCTCTATATATATATATATAGATAGGTTTACTATAAAAAATTCGAAAATGAAAAAAAAAAAAGTGTACGGAACTTCGAATTTTAACATCGGAAATGAACATTTCCGTATGCACCTAATGTCGAAAACAGCTGTTAATTGTCAAAAATGTCGCTTGTGACATTTTCGACAATTAACAACACTCCCACCCTTCCCTTAACTCCCTAACTAACTAGCCTACACTCACATCTATGCAGGGGGGCAAGCCCCCCTGCATCCCCCTGTGGGGGGTGCAGCCCCCCACACCCCCCCAACTTAATATTCCAACTCCGAGATCGCACTACAGTGAGGAAAGGGATGCATTTCCCTAACCGCACTGTACCGCAATCCCCTTACATGAGTGAACGTTCTTATTGCGAATACCAAGTCCATTCGCAATGATAACGTTCGCTCACATAACCTGCCTAACTATGAAGTATTCGAACATATGTTGTTCGAATACTTCACAGCCGTGCAATTGTACGTTGGCATTTTTGATAGTAAACCATATAGATATATGTATGTGTGTTGTTGTGTCTTTCGGCTTATCCTGGTTAGGGGTCGCCACAGCGGAACTCCGGCCTGCTAATGTTTGGTAGTGGATTTTTACGTGCCGAGTTGCCAGCCCTGACACACAACCTTCAATGAAGGCATGACCATTCACACATGCCTCCACACAGAAGATGTCCTAGCTGAGAATTGAACGTGATAACGTCTTGTTGTGAGGCAACAACGTTATCACAGCACCACTAACGCGTAGTGGATATAAAATGTGTACACACCTCTGTTAAAATACCAGGTTTTTGTGATATATAAAATGAGACCACAATAAACCATTTCAAAACTTTTCCCACCTTTAATGTGACCTATAACCTGTACATTTCAATTGAAAAACAAATAAATCTGTTAGGGGTAAAATATAACAAATTAAATACATATAATAAGTTGGTTGCATATGTTTGCACACTCTTAAACTAATAGTTTGTTAAAGCACCTTTTGACTTAATTACAACATTCAGTCTTCTTGGGTAGGAGTTTATCAGTGTGGCACATCTTGACTTGGCAATATTTGCCCACTCTTCCTTGCAAAAGCCATCCAAATCTGTCAGATTGCAAGGGCATGTCTTGTGTACAGCACTCTTCGGGTCACCCTACAGATTTTCAATTGGATTTAGATCTGGGCTCTGGCCGGGCCATTCCAAAACTTTAATTGTCTTCTGGAGAAGCCATTCTTTTGTTGATTTGGATATATCTTTTGGGTCATTGTCATGTTGATAGGTGAAGTTTCTCTTATTCTTCAGCTTTCTAGCAGACATCTGACAGTTTTGGGCCAAAAGGGACTGGTATTTAGAACTGTTCATAATTTCCTCTACCTTGACTAAAGCCCCAGTTACAGCTTATGAAAAGCAGCCCCAAATAATGACACTGCCACCCCCATGCTTCACCACGGGGATGGTGTACTTTTGGTGATGCAAAATGCTGTTTTTGTGCCAAACATCCCTTTTGGAATTGTGGCCAAAAATTTCAACCTTGGTCTCATTAGACCATAAAACATTTTCCAACATGCTTTTTGGAGACTTGATGTATTGTTTTGCAAAATTTAGCTAGGCCTGGATGTTTTTCTGTGTGAGAAAAGGCTTTCATTTTCCAACCCTACCCCATAGCCCAGACATATGGAGAATATGGGAGATTGTTGTCACATGTAGTACACAACAAGTACTTGCCATAAATTCCTGCAACTCCTTCAGTGTTGCTGTAGATCTCCTGACAGCCACACAGATCAACTTTTGTCTTGTCTTTTCATCAAGTTTGGAGGGATGTCCAGTTCTTTGCAATGTCACTGTTGTCCCATATTTTCTTCACTTTTTGATGACTGTCTTTACTGTGTTCCATGGTATATCCAATGCTGTGGACATGTTTTTGTACTCTTCCCGTGACAGATACCTTTCAACAATGAGATCCCTTTGATGCTTTGTAAGCTCACTGTGAACCACGGCTTTTGCTGTAGCAGACAACTGAGTAAATGTCAGGAAAATCGTACTAGGACAGTCAAGCATTATTTGCGGTTAATCAGAGACTCTTTAACTGGTGGCAGGTGTGTACCCAACAAGACTGAATGCTGTAATTAAATCAAAAGGTGCTTCAACAAAGTATTAGTTTAAGGCTGTGCACACACAACAAAGTATTAGTTTAAGGGTGTGCACACTTATGCAACCAGCTTATTGTATGTTTTATATTTTTCATATTTTTTTACCTAACAGATTTCTTTGTTTATCAATTGAATTGCACAGGTTATAGGTCACATCAAAGGTGGGAAAAGTTTTGAAATGATTTATTGTGTTGTTATTATTTTATACCACAAAAAATGGCATTTATATCCACTGTATGTATGTATATATATATATATATATATATATATATATATATATATATATATATATATATATTTTTTTTTTTTTTTTTTCTATAGAACAGTGGCACAGCAGATACTGCTGTCTCCTCAAAGCAAGACGTTCTCTGGTTGAATTCTCTGCTAAGTTGCCCTCTGTGGGGAGTCTGAATGTCCTCCCTGAGTTTGCATGGGTTTCCTTTGGGTGTTCCAAATTCCTCCCTCATTATAAAGACATGCAGTGGTTGGACTGGGCACTCTAAACTGGTCAAAGGTGTGATTGTGTGTGTAGTGTGGAAAACTGCTGTGGCAGGGCTAGCTACCCTGTAGTGTAAACCTTGGCTCTAGACAAGTGTCACTGTTGCAGTGACACACAGACCCAATGTGTAAAAATGGGGAAAAGGAGTTTTGGATGGATAGATGATTTTATATATATATATATATATATATATATATATATATATATATATATATATATATATACACACACACACACACACACACACACACACACACACACACACACACACACACACACACACACATACACGTATATGAAAGTAGATACTTACATATATTGTTTTACTCATAAAAATACATTTTTATTCATCCACTATATCATGCCATCACATAAAATATTTCATATTTGTATACAGATCCAGTTCTGTGTATAGATATGTTATGCTTCCCTTTGCTTATTTATTACTTATAAATATCTATTTGCAGTTACTCATAGTTCTTCTGGCAAATACTTTAAATTATGCAACATTTTTAAACCTATGTTTGATATGATTAAAATTAAAACAAAAAAATAGAAATATTAAGTATAGAACTCTGGCCTTCATGATATCACCTGATCTACCCACTCAGCCAGCTGGTCATGCCTATGACTTTGTAAGTCTTCACACCTGTGTTAGTACTCAAGGCCAGAGCTGGTAATCCCTGTCAGGGATGACAGGCCCTCGCCCAACTCTTCCCAGATGTCTATTTGCTTCCAGCCCAAACCG